>NC_040045.1:41965408-42124115 GCF_003713205.1 Coffea eugenioides | reverse complement strand
CTTCAAATATGCTAATTGTTCAAATTTCACTTATATGACAAGATAATGTGGCGGATTGCCCTTATATTAAGATCAAATTCAAACTAAACAATAGATTTTAATATCCATAAAGTGCATGAGCAGATATAAATAGGTCTTTTATTTTATTAGGTTAGATGCAAAATAGTTGATCGTATCTTATAATTTTGTTTCATTGCATATTAGTATATTTTTTAACTCAATATGTAACTTATGATTTTTCTATTTAATATCATATATTAAAATTGTCATACTTCAATTCTTATACTACAAAATACCAAATAATAATTATTAACCATCTTTAATTATAAGCACTAAACTCCCACGCGTCGCGTGGGCTTTTCCTCCTAGTGTACTACTATAAGAAGAGGTTAGTAATCCACTAATATAAGAAGAGTTTCTTGTATAAAAAACTTATTAGTGGAATAAGCTCCTTATAGAATTAGACTTGTGACCGATATTAAAATAATGACTTATATATATATATATATCTAGTATTTGTTTCTTTAGTTAAGATTCCCATGAAATTTATTACGTATAAGCACATATGTAAATTGACTTTTCACACGTTATTATGGGTAAAAATAAAATTTTCCTAAATTCCAACACAAAAATTCTCATTGGACCAGCAGGGGCACAGTTGAAAATTAGTTGGATAGAATCAAGATTTACAAAATTTATTATACCTACAAAAAAAAAAAAATTTTTGCCTGCCGGGGCACATGTCCCGCTGGCCTGTATGTGGCTCTGCCACTGTAAATGGTGGTAATTAAGAATAATTTTTAACTGTGGTATTCTGATGATGTTGGAACTTCGGGTCATTTATATTTGACTTTCTATATGCATCACTAGAATTTTGATGTACACAAATTTCAAATGGATCAAAGAACTTAATTAATCATCAAAGATTAATTAATATGAACATTAATTCTAAGTTGAACAGCTGAAGTTGCCTGGACAGTAGTGATCCAGCTTTCAGATGGGGAAAGCGGAGAGACGAGTAGATGATGATTACTCTTGAAGAAGCGTGGTCGATAAATATCTCTTACTTTAACCGGATTGAGCAGCACGTTTGCCGACCCCTTACAAGTTACGTCTATCATTAATTAGCAGATGTGGGGTGACTAACAATCATGCTTAACGTCCATCTAATTAAACTCTGCCTGTTATATGCGAAGTTAATTGGACTTGATCAAAAAGATTTGTTATTTGTGCTGGATTTGAGCTCCTCCTTGATGAAAATAAATCAATCTATCGCCACTTTAGCCAGCAGGCACGACAATCTATTTTTTTTTATTTTTTTTTTGTCAGCAACGATATATTTGTATAATCTACTCTATCCTAATCTTAATTGGACGATTTGATGACAAGACAAGCAAGCATAAAACACTGCTAGCTAGCAGATGAAATTGTAGAGTTTAGGAACTCCATCAGGGAGAAACTGCGTGATGTACATCACTGATTAGGTAGATTGTACTCCATTTGTAATGTACAACAAAAACAGCAGAAGTAAGTAGTGATGGAGATGCATGGAACTGACGATCAAGAGATGTCGATGGTCATTCTAAGGGTTAACAGTTTCTTGAAGTTTTGATTTGCTGCTTGCATGCACAAACAGAGGTTGCGGTAACTAACCACCTTAACTAATAGTAGTAGTATTTAATACTACTAGTAGTATGTAGTATCTTTTTTAAACAGAAGCATCTTCGGCTTCAATGCATGGATGGTTGTCTGCGTTTTACGTCGTTATAAAATTGATGATTTGAGCAGACAACGAAGGTACAAAGAGGTAGAAAAACATTATACAAACAGTGAAAGGTAAACAGGAAACAAGATGGGAAAATCGCCAATTTAGTCCTTAAACTTTTTTTTTCCGTCAATTTAGTCCCTATACATTATTTATAGCCAATTTAATCCCTAAACTTATATTTCGATTCCAATCAAGGAGCTTAGCGGCGGCGCCACCGCATAATTTCCATCGGCTTCCAAATCTAGGAACCCAAAAGGGGTATTTTAGGGACTTCCATATTTTTCATATTTCTCTTTGACTTTCATCTTATGATACTACTACTGCTGTGGAAGAAGTGGTGCTACCGGAGGAGGAGGAGGAGCCAAGAGGAACACTACTACTGCTGCTGCTGCTACTACCAGTACTACTAGGAGTAGTGGAGGTATTGGAGGAAGTGGAAAGGAGACCGGTGCTGTTGAAGCCAATGTAGTAGGCCGAGGAGTCATCCGGCTTGAAGAGGCCGTAGTTCCTCTCGGAGGTTGGGCTGGACTTCATGTTCTCGTTGAAAAGGGCGAAGACATAGATGTTCAAGTCGGCGTTGGGCCTCATGGGCGTCCCCTTCTTCCCGCACACCAGCTTGTTGATGAGGTTGCCGTTGTACTTCTTGGCATTCTCCGGAGTGGCTCCGGCCTCGTCGGTGTCCCCCTTGGAGGGCCAGCCGGTCTCGAAAATACCCTTTTGAAGAACGCAGCTTGCATGTAAATTTTTTTTTTTTTTAAGTAATTTGTTAAATAGCCTGCCTGAAACCCGCTTGCGGGTTTCCTGAGTGAATAGACGAAAATACCGCCTTTGAAGAACGCAGCTTGCATGTAAATTTTTTTTTTTTTTAAGTATTTGTTAAATAGCTGCCTGAAAGAACCGCTTGCGGGTTTCCCTATGTAAAATGATAAAAGCTGCGTTTTGTCTATTTATATCAAACACATTACTCTCAAACCTCACCTGAAAGGGTGAGGATGAGAGGGGAGTTTGCTGGGCATCCTAGGTCCCCCTCCGATGGCATGTGCAACTCAACGCAGCTTGCATGTAAAAAAATTTTTTTTTTTTTAAGTAATTTTGTTAAATAGCTGAAACCGCTTGCGGTTTCCTATAGCGGAATCCGAAGGAATTCAACTTGCAAAGCATTCGTAGTTGGTGCGCCCATAATCTAAGCCGGCCCTTCTTCGCCTGAGCCACAGACAAATTGTATGTTGGTGCGTAATGATGAGTAAGGCTTTGGATATACTATATATTAAGATAACTATACATTATACATGCCAAAGCAGCTGATGGCACGCACCATTGATCTTCTTCCAGCACTTTACAAGCTTTGAAGGAGATAACTCTGCCATAATTCATGCCCGATGATGAGGAGCAAAGATGAAATTCTTTAATTTTTTTACAAAGTTTCGAGGAACCGGGGTTTATTATAATTGTTTACACTGGAAATAATACAGTTAGGGGTGGCGGATCGACGATCCGGAGTTGGCCTGGAAAAGGACGACTCCATCAATGAGGGACCTGCTTGGGGTTGGCCTTGTAGGCGAAGTGGGTGGCATTGATGAGGAAAGGGGAAGGCCGTCTTGAGATGAAGTTGAGGATGGCAGTCAAGCAGGGGTGAGGTTACGGGTGGAACCTGCAGGCGAAGGGGAGGTAGGAGGTCTGGAGGACGGCGAGGGAGTGGGCAGTGGTGATGGAGCGCTTGTCCTGGAGGTTGAGGGAGCAGAGACGGAGTAGACGCTCTGCATAGCCCGGAGTAGACGCTTCTGATGTGATAGAGGAGAGGGAGGTGTGTTGTAAGGTGAAGACCATATAGAATACAGAGAGTCAAAGGGAAATATGAAAAATATGGAAGTCCCTAAATAACCGCCTCTGGGTTCCTAGATTGGAATGCCGATGGAAATTATAGGTGGCGCCGCCGCTAAGTTCTTGATTGGAATCGAAAATATAAGTTTAGGGATTAATTGGCTTAAATAATGTATACGGGACTAAATTGAACGGAAAAAAAAGTTTAGAAACTAATTGGGTTTCCCAAACACGATTCACGGCATGAATAATTGAGGACTAGTGCCCATGTACAATATGCTAAAGGATGAAGGGACGTCCTTCCTTCCTTGAGCTGCTTTTCTTAACTCTTCTTTACTAGTATTTCGGATTTCCTTCTTCTTTCTTTTTTTTGGGGGTCGTTATTATTTCCATCATCAGCCACCCTCGTACAATCCATCTAACCCTATTTTCATGCAGAAGTCTGCTGCTGCATCTATATATATACATATGCCTGTCAATTAGAATCAACCAAGAAATGCATTTAACACCGACACACCGCCAAATTATTCCATTCTTAATTCACTACTGCTGCTGCTGCTATTATATTCCTCTTCTTAGCAGTTTCCTTTTTATTTTTCAGCAATTAATGTTCTATTATTGTCATCCCACGTGGGAGTCGTCATTGCAGAGGATTATTATACTCCATACTAATAAAGATGGAACCAGTTGTACTTGAAAGTAATAGGCTCTAAACCTTTTGTGAATAAAATTCCATACCCCAACTTCCAGCGGCCACTGCCCAGCCGCCCCCCTAAAAACAGTTATGGTGCATGCAAGCACCGCCCCCTCTCAACTTGGTTAAAGAAAAACTTGATTTAGTCATGTTTCCTGAATCATCTTGCTAAGACCATTTTACCTTATTTATATCATTCTTCTGCATTTTTCCAGCACTTTATGCCAAATGCCCTTTTAATGCCATACAACATTTCTTCTACGCATCAAATTACCATAAGTATAATAGTAATATTCTTCCTTTTTTTTAGCAGATCAGATAACGAATTGATTGAAACCATGATAGTCATCTTTATCATGTTGGAACTTGGAAAGCCAATATATTTTGAGTGGGGGGAGGAGGAATAAAAAGTGTGCAAGGGAGAGGCACAGCCGGACATTGAGGACCTCAAGTGGGCCTAGTCACGAGTGCATGGCCTGCAAATTAATGCACATTGGCCCACCATCGATACTCAACAAGTCTTTGTTGCGGGCCCAGAAGAGATCCAACCAGGAGATGCTAGACCTACCTGACGTGGGAGATTGCATACCTCATCTTTGTGGTTGTGGATGCAGCTAATCTAACTCAGTCTCTCTGGGTCCTGTGAGGGCCCACGTATGTTTTTGGTTGGAAACTGACTGTTGGAGGGTGACTGGTTGAGGCTAGAGGGTTCGTCAAAGCCCATGGGTCCATACACGATGGTGGTGCTGATGGAAACCAAAATCAAGGCCCACAGATTTTGTGAATGTGATCTTATTTGGCATTACGGATCTTTGATTGTTAATTTAATCTTCGCAGCTAACACCGGAAGCTCCTCGTATTACAGCGACGGTATATACTAGCCTGCCCACCATGTCAAAAGACGCAATCCTTGTGGAATGCAGCAGAATAGTATCATATCATCAGAACTTGAATTCTGAGGCTTTGCACCTAAAAAGTTACAGTGGGACATCGATGGTTCCATTATGCCAAGAGACCAATTTTACCTTAGATTTCTCTAGTGATCTAGTACTCACTTAACCTATTATATAAATATACAGATATTAATAATTATTCTCCTTTCTTACATTTATATACTTTTCATATTTAATCTTGCCTACTATTTCTTGTATTTATTTATTTTTCCTAATTAATCTTATATTTTCAAAAATACAACACCTGAAATATATCTTAACGAGTGCCACATGAACATCCATTGGACAAACTGTTTTACCTTTAACAGTTGTCCACGTGAAGATCCAGTACAATCAGAAAACAAACTTTGTTCGGTCCAGCCCTGCCGCACTAGCTGAGAAAGTAAAAACCTGAGCGTCCCGTCCCGGTTTGACAGTATTCATTTGAATATAAAGAATATAATGCAATAAAAAGCTACCAACACGGCAGAAAGCACTAGATTTTGGGAATTACAGTGCCGACAATGTAAATGGCTAGAAACCTGCGCCGTAGGTAATTTTCTACAAAATATCATGGCACTCAAGGCATAATGGTAAACACGCCTTCACCTGACGAGAGAATCATCTCCGCACCAGCATTTGCAACTCTCGCTGGACAGGCAGGAAAGAAAAGCCCACGAGCTTCTCAAGGCTTCCACATCATACCTTGACAAGGTCAACACGAGCTTGTATGAATGAGGATGCTGTACAATTTTAGCTTTGTCTACATAGCACATTCAAGGAGAGAGCACACGGCTTCCCAGTAACATGAGCATCATGATTTTTTAGCAAATTTTCTCTTCTTTGAGATTCCTTTCTGTTTCTCATCCCTCTTCCTTTTCTTAAATTCCTTTTGATTTGATTTACTAACCAGAGAGGGTTGTTCTTTCAATGCAAAACTTTTTGTCACATGCCCTAAATGAAGTTTTTGCACCACAAAAATCCTTTTCAGCTCACCACGATGGGTTGAGTATGCTTTAACCCATGACCAAAACGCATTCTGGGCCAGTTTCTTTATCTTTGGCTAGCAACAATGAGAGAGAGAACAGATTAGATTTTAAACAAACAAAGGGGAGGAAAGATCAAGAAGAGTAAATTTGGCAGGATTCAAACAACATTTCTCAAGATTCAGATATCAGTTTTTAAATTCTAAAACGTTGAACTATATGAAAGGAGAAAATCATTGGCAATCACATAATGGGATGTGAAAGAGATGACAAAGTCCATCCAATGCAGCCAGGTGCAAAATTTTTTATGCCAAACAGCAAAGGATTAGTACAAGTGCAAATCAAGGCCTCCAAATATGTTCAGCATCCCAATCTTATTGGTGCAGTTGACAATAGCAATCGATCAATAAAACAATCAGACAAGTTGGAATGCTTTCTTTTCCAAGCATATATTACTGTGTCTTAAATTAACAAGGATATCTCATTCTTCCTACCAGCGTCTCCTTTAGACATGTCCTTCAATCGAAAAATAATAGAACCTCCTAGCTTTGCATGCATAAAAAGGGGGAGTTACAGGATAACAATACCAATAATATGGGGACCAGGAAAAAAAGAAACTGAAACAGGAATAGACGGTAAGACTTGAACCCTCTTTCAAGAGAAAGAACAAAAACCCTCAACCTGTTCAGCTATATAGATTCTCTGCTAAGGAAGTTTCAATTACAATCGTTTAAAAAGTCAATAACATGTGAAACAATAAGTGAGAGTGATAAAAGTACACTCTCACATAATCATTAACATACAAATCTCAAGTTCAAATATCAAGCCATATAATAGCCGCACACAATGAGTAGTAACTCACAATCAATTAAGGGCTATTTCATGCACTTCCGTGGAGAATGTCGTGAGCTATCGTCAGCCCTAGACATGTAAACACAATACCATAAGACTCGATAACGAGTCCATAAGTCAACCAATTATCGCCCAATAGGGTTATCATGCATGGAAATTCAAGGGTTTAAATACTTACCTTTAATCAAGTCGAGAATATAGTTTTCTAAATCTCGAGTTAAATTCGGCAAAACATTGGCCCTTTGGTGTTATACCAAAGTTTCCAGCCATAAGGCTTCATTATTTTTCTTCAATCACAACCCAACAACACACATATAAGCATTTCATGTCAAGAGCCGTTCCATAGGCTCACAATATCATACAACAAGAAACCATACCGAGCCATAAACAACACCAATTCACAACCCCAATAGGGTTTTATAAACATATACAAGCATGAAAGCAAACCAGAAATTAAGAAAGGGCTTTAACCTAAGCCTTGATAAGAAAACCAGTTTTGACGTCATATGCGGTAATGGCACAACTCTCACTACAAATGTCGGTTGGGGGTGTAAGACCCACCGTTTCGAAGCTATGGAACAGGGCTACAACAATGTAGAAGACCACTCAATCCAGTTCTTAACACAACTAGGTCAAATATGCCAAATACGAACCCAGAATTACCAAAACAGGTTTGCAAAACACACAAAACTGTAATACGTCAATCTCAGCCTACACAGGTCCAAATGCCGAAATTCCAAAGGCATAAGTTAGCTAAGACATCCAGCTACATTTCCTCAGAAGACACCAACTTCAAAATCCAAACCAATTCCAGTCAAAACAGGCAATTACTATCGCAGTTCGGACATTCTGTGCACCAAAAACAGCAACAGTAAAAACGGCATAACTCACTCTACACTAGTCCAATTGCCCTGAAATTTTTCAGGCACACTAAACTCATCAATACCTACAACTTTCATGTTTTGAGCAAAGTCCAATTCGGCCTCTAGCTATGACCTAAAATTTCGGACAGAATAGGGGTTCAAGAACCCTAACTTTTCACATTTCATTCCAAATCCAAAATTGATTGCATTTAACAACAATTCACACCTACTAGAGCCAAAGCCCCTTATTACCAAGCATCATACTAGTCCACAACATCAAAATCATATGAAACCAGAAAATTCATCATAAAATGGAAAATTTCACCAAAACTCTTCAAATCAAGAAATAAATCACATTTTCCAACACTCAAGCCACTTCTAAGCATAATATAACCATCATTAGGTGTAGTAGGGTGTTCAAGCATCACTTACCAAGAAATTAAGAGAGATAGAGAGGTTGGCCACCTTAGAGCTTCAAAACAACTTCACTAAGACAATTACTAGCACTAGAAGGAAAGATTTTATGGAGTGAAATCTAGTTTAGGCTTTTGTTTTGGTTGATTTGAGCTAATTGGGAGCTTGAAAATTGAAGAAGCTTTCTTCTTTCTTGAGCTAAGAGGGCCGGCCATCCAAGAGTTAAAAATGGTGATTTTTGGGCAATTTTTGGATATTTAATCCTTTGGTCAAAAAAAAGTCAAAAATTGGAATAGTAAATCTTAAAATTCACCCAATGAGAAAGTGACACTTGTCACTCTCATTAATGCATTCCTATCCTTTCTTTTCTCTCTCACATCAATCAAATCTCACTCTCTACTTATCTCTTAACACCCGATAAATTTTCCACAGTATCCGAAACTTAACCTTATTGGCCGAATTTTTCCAAACTTTTCGCACTAGTGGGTCCCACGTCCACTATTTACTCTTAATTTCCTAAAAATTCACCAATGCTAGAAAAATCATCTTAAAACTATAATTGCTCATAAAATCCACTAAGAAAATATTTCTAAGCCAGAAAATGCAGAAAACATGCAATTAAGGGGAAATAAACCCTAGGAAAATAATTAGGGTTTTTACGGGTTCTCACACTCTCCCCCCCTTAAAAGAATTTCGTCCTCGAAATTTTCCTTCAAATTTAAAGTAACCAATGGCCTGTACCTTCTCCGTCTTCAGAGTCAGAAGAAACGAGGTTCTTCATTCCAGTCCCTTCTCCACTTGACGGTGCAGGGTCGGTCTGGGTTGGTTGTTGAGTTCTTTTCTTTTTCCGCACTTTAATCGGGCAATATGCAATTCGATGCTCGATGCTCCCACAACGCAGACATCTACTCCCCTTTCTCCAGCAATCATTCTCAGTGTGATTGGCCTTTCCGCAATAGTCACAAGTCAAGTGGAAAGTCATCTTTTTGCTTTTCGGAGAAATCTCCCCCTGTCTGGTTTGGCTTTCATTGACAAATCTTTTATCTACCGCCCCCATTGTCCATGGCGGCCCGAATAACTGGTTCACTTTCTGTACTTTAGAAGGTGTCATTGCTTCGCTAGGTTCCTCACTCACGCTACCCACTGCACCCTTTTTCCGTATTTGGGAAGCTTTCACTTGCACCTTTGCATTCTTGATGCATTGAGCCTTTTCCAGGGCCTCCTCGGAAATCCCTTCATATTTCCTTTTTAGCTCTAAATTTTTGTGCAGGAGCTCAATTTTCTCTGTATACTCGTGCTTCCAGCGCCCTTCCCAGTATGCGACTAGGTTCTTTTGGACTTCTATTTCGTCTCGAAGACCCCCGATTTCATTATACATCTCAACCCTACGTGCCATTTTACAGAGTTGCTGGACCTCAGATGGTAGCCTGTCGGCAAAACAATGGGTCATAAGAAAGTCTTGAATACAAGTAGCACTCTTGGTCCATGTTCGGTTCAGGTGTTGTTTCCTCCCTTTCTTCTCTTTGACTCTTGGTCTCGTTTTGTGTCACTGCTATGACCATGTCCGCGGGTTTTTTTTTTTCAAAAGGGTACTTCCATGCATGAATGCAATAAATTGACTAACATAACAAAATCTATCATACCAATAACATATCGCATATAACACGTTATATTCAAAGACGGATAAGCAAGTAAGCAAATATAGACTTAGTAATATACAGTCGAAAAGTCATCCCAGTACCAGCCCGTCTGGTCTCTCACGTCACTTACTATCCAAACTAGATGTCCATTGATCTCTTGTGCTCATTTTAGTCAGACAAAGCCTGTTCACGTTTCCAAAATACAAGGCTTGTTTCCAAAACACAGGGTTCAAATACCTAGTAGCTTGCATCACCTCAATTCTGGGGTACTCGGGCACGAGAATCCGAAATAAGATAGTTCACATCTCGAGCTGGCCAGTCCCAAGAGTAAACCATCTACAAATCAAAATTCCTGTCCGACATACTTATCTAAGGTCCTTAAATACCATGAAAAGATTAAAGACCTATAACACTTCAAGGTTCATAGCTTATGCTCAAACAAGCACTTAAACATATTCATGAAATTAGGACCACAACACCACTTGGCCCAGTCTCACTTCGCGCAGAGACCACGCGACGTGGCTCTGATACCACCTGTAACAGCCCCACCTTCCCCTAAGGCGAACCAAAGGGGTTAGCGGACTGCCTGCCCAGCTCTCGCCAGGACTACGGTACAGTTTACGTTGATCTATAATGTTCCGGAACATACCATAGCATGCAAACAAGTCAAAATAGTCAAAATAAAAAAAACGAAAATTTGCGCCGAAGATGAATAGTGCAGACCACGTTAGAATCCGGTCAGAATCTGGCCGGATTACCGGCCGGATTCTCGGCCGGATACAAGGCAGTGAGCAATCCAAAATTTTTCGAAAACCCTTCACAATCCGGCTGCCAATCCGGCCAGTTTATGGCCGGATTCCCGGCCGGATTCAGGCCAGAGCCTTTCCGCCAAAAATTTTTCTTCTGCCGTTTGAAGGCCGAAGCGTTCCGAAGTTCATCCAAACATCAATTTAACATATACATATGGAAATCCGACATCGTCAAACCAAAACGGCATACCAAATAGCTATTTAGTTCATACATAAACAAGTAGCCATTTACACACCAAACATTGGTGAATCAAAACACTTAGGGTTTTCACCCTCAAGGAGCTAATCAAAATACATATACATGAGCTCAACTTGTCATAACCGTTTCCAATTCCTGTAAGGAAAACAAATGGAACGGGATGAGCTAAAGCCCAGTGAGTTACTACCACATAAGCAACTAAGAGCATATAGCATAACCTTTCATTTCAAGTACACAATTAAGGAATGAAACACATCGATAAAAGGATACGGACGGCTCTCAAGAGCCCATTTCCACGCTTCCATTCTTGATCCAACCTCATTGACCCTCCGTCAATGTTGAAGAGTAACCAACCGTAGACTCCTCTTCTCTCCCATTCCTTCCACCAAACATCCCCCTACCGGGCCCGCACTCCAAACACTTGCACTGTGGTATTACTCGAGTATACCGGAATCAAGAGTCTCTCATACTACAAGATTCCTTATAACTTTACCCAAGGCTCATTAATTGTCACGACCAAACCCTTGTCGGCTCGATTCAATCAACTACCAATGGGGTTGAGCTCAATGATAACATTTGTAGTCGTTGGATACTTGTCCAGTCGATACCAAGTCATGTATTTCATTTCATATAACAGTTCATATAACTTTCCAATAACTTTTCAATAACATGTGAAACAATAAGTGAGAGTGATAAAGTACACTCTCACATCAATCCATTAACATACAACATCTCAAGTTCAAATATCAAAGCCATATAATAGCACACAAGTGAGTAGTACACTCACCAATCAATTAAGTGCTATTTCATGCACTTCCGTCAGGAGAATGTCGTGAGCTATCGTCACGCCCTAGAACATGTAAACAAATACCATAAGACTCGATAACGAGTCATAAAGTCAAACCAATTATCGCCCAATAGGGTTTCATGCATGGAAATTCAAGGGTTAAATACTTAACCTTTACTCAAGTCGAGAATATAGTTTTCTAAATCTCGAGTAAAAATTCGGGCAGCATGCCCTTTGTGTTTACCAAATTTTCCAGCCATAAGGCTTCATTATTTTTCTTCAATCACAACCCAACAACACACATATAAGCATTTCATGTCAAGAGCCGTTCCATAGGCTCACAATATCATACAACAAGAAACCATACCGAGCCATAAACAACACCAATTCACAACCCCAATAGGGTTTTATAAACATATACAAGCATGAAAGCAAACCAGAAATTAAGAAAGGGCTTTAACCTAAGCCTTGATAAGAAAACCAGTTTTGACGTCATAATGCGGTAATGGCACAACTCTCACTACAAATGTCGGTTGGGGGTGTAAGACCCACCGTTTCGAAGCTATGGAACAGGGCTACAACAATGTAGAAGACCACTCAATCCAGTTCTTAACACAACTAGGTCAAATATGCCAAATACGAACCCAGAATTACCAAAACAGGTTTGCAAAACACACAAAACTGTAATACGTCAATCTCAGCCTACACAGGTCCAAATGCCGAAATTCCAAAGGCATAAGTTAGCTAAGACATCCAGCTACATTTCCTCAGAAGACACCAACTTCAAAATCCAAACCAATTCCAGTCAAAACAGGCAATTTCTATCGCAGTTCGGACATTCTGTGCACCAAAAACAGCAACAGTAAAAACGGCATAACTCACTCTACACTTGTCCAATTGCCCTGAAATTTTGCAGGCACACTAAACTCATCAATACCTACAACTTTCATGTTTTGAGCAAAGTCCAATTCGGCCTCTAGCTATGACCTAAAATTTCGGACAGAATAGGGGTTCAAGAACCCTAACTTTTCACATTTCATTCCAAATCCAAAATTGATTGCATTTAACAACAATTCACACCTACTAGAGCCAAAGCCCCTTATTACCAAGCATCATACTAGTCCACAACATCAAAATCATATGAAACCAGAAAATTCATCATAAAATGGAAAATTTCACCAAAACTCTTCAAATCAAGAAATAAATCACATTTTCCAACACTCAAGCCACTTCTAAGCATAATATAACCATCATTAGGTGTAGTAGGGTGTTCAAGCATCACTTACCAAGAAATTAAGAGAGATAGAGAGGTTGGCCACCTTAGAGCTTCAAAACAACTTCACTAAGACAATTACTAGCACTAGAAGGAAAGATTTTATGGAGTGAAATCTAGTTTAGGCTTTTGTTTTGGTTGATTTGAGCTAATTGGGAGCTTGAAAATTGAAGAAGCTTTCTTCTTTCTTGAGCTAAGAGGGCCGGCCATCCAAGAGTTAAAAATGGTGATTTTTGGGCAATTTTTGGATATTTAATCCTTTGGTCAAAAAAAAGTCAAAAATTGGAATAGTAAATCTTAAAATTCACCCAATGAGAAAGTGACACTTGTCACTCTCATTAATGCATTCCTATCCTTTCTTTTCTCTCTCACATCAATCAAATCTCACTCTCTACTTATCTCTTAACACCCGATAAATTTTCCACAGTATCCGAAACTTAACCTTATTGGCCGAATTTTTCCAAACTTTTCGCACTAGTGGGTCCCACGTCCACTATTTACTCTTAATTTCCTAAAAATTCACCAATGCTAGAAAAATCATCTTAAAACTATAATTGCTCATAAAATCCACTAAGAAAATATTTCTAAGCCAGAAAATGCAGAAAACATGCAATTAAGGGGAAATAAACCCTAGGAAAATAATTAGGGTTTTTACGGGTTCTCACAATATATGTATTAATATTATTTATAAATGTAAAATTAATATTATGTATATTAATATAAATGTATAAATGTATTATATTATATATAATACATTATAAATGTATATTTAAATGTATTAGTGTATATTATTAAAAATGTATAAATTATAAATGAATATTATATAAATGTATAAATTAATATATTATAAATATGTTTTAATATTATGTTGAAATGTAATAATATAATTAATATAAATGTATACATGTATTAATATGATGTATAAATGTAAAATTAATATTATGTATATTAATATAAATGTATAAATGTATTATAAATGTATTATATAATATATAATACATAATATAAATGTATATTATAAATATACATAAATATTTATATATTATGTATAAATGTACATTTATATAAATGTATAATATATTATATATTATATTATATATAATTTATATAACATATAATATTTATGTAAATATATTATAAATATATAAAAATATATTTTAAATAAAATAAAATATTTATGATATGTATGTATAAATATATAATATTAGAAATGTATAATATATATAATATACATTAATATTAATATAATTTATATATAATATACATAATTGAAATATACATATTAATATATATTATAAAACAAAATTGCATAAATATATTTATAAATTTATATATAAATAAATGTATTTATATAAATATATAATATTTATTTCAATTGACATAATATATATAATATTATACATAATTGAAATAAATATATTTATATTAATATAATATATATATATATAATATACATAATTGAATATACATATTAAAATACATAATTGAAATATACATATTAAAATATATAATTAAAATATATTAAAATATAATTGAAATATACATGTTAAAATACATAATTGAAATATACAAATTGAAATATACTTATTAAAATATACAAATTAAATATGCATAATTGAAATATATTTGGAGTTGTTTTTGATATATTGTTTGGATATGGTGTTTTTGAAGTTGTTTTTGAAATACACATTTACTGTAGCATTTGGAATGTGAAAAACAGTTTTTCAAAAACAGGCTCAAAAACACCAATCCAAACGGACCCCAAGTCTTTAAGATTTCGGCTCGGAGACTATTAGAGTTTGAACTCTTGAAAGGAAGGAGGGAGAGAAGGTGAAAGGAGAAGTTTGTACCCTTGAAGGAAGCCAACATGAATTTTGACGAAGGGAATCAGGACAATTTGATCTCAAATAATTGAACAAGTCAGCTTCCCATGGTTTAAAAACCAAATTACAAATAAGAGTTTTGTTTTAATTTTCAATGAATGAAGTAAATATTTTTGTAAATAGCCCAGTAAAAGTCGAATAAAATACTTGAATAAAATTTCCAAAATTATCAGGATATTGTATGTGCTGACATGACATGGCAGCATCCACACCTTAGAATTCCCCCTAAGCAAAATTCCAACCAAAACCTCCCTTCTCCTTTGTAAATACCCGGATTCTAGAACTCTCCACTCTTTTCCCCTAAAACCCCCTCTCTTCTTCACCTGTAACTGCGAGGGTTTTAACACACACAGAGTCACGCATTAGCCTCATCCGTCGCAATTCACGCCCCTTAACTAACGAGTAAACAATAGTCAACACGCTGCTGATTCTTTCTACAAGCAAGAAAACACGTTGAAGGTGAAAATCCCATCTGGGTTTTTGAAATAATGGCCCCTGTATTAAGCAGAAGTGTTACATCTGCTTCTGTGGCTTCACTTCCTTATCAAAAGGCCCCGTTTTCATCAGTGGAGACTAAGAACAGTAGAGTAGGGGTATTGGGAAGTGCTTTTTTGCCTAGAAATGGGTTGAGAAATAGTTTGTTAAAATCATCTGGGCTTAAGTGGAAGCTAGAGAGGAGAGAAAGCAGAGTGGTGGTTAAGTGTGAAGGGGGAGCTGCTGTGGCTGAAAAGGAGGCTCCTGAGGTCTCTGGGGAAATCCATGAATACCAGGCTGAGGTGGTTTTTTTTTTCCTACTTATCTGTTGAATTTGATTGTTATTCTTTTTTGGCGTAAAGTTTTTTTTTTTGGATTTTGGACTGTGAATTTTCTTCTATTTGATACAACGAAGCATGAATTGATTGAAATTATATGAAAGTTCGAATTTTGCGATGTTGAGCAATGTTGTGCATAGCAATTTAGTAGTTTGCTGAAGAAAAGATTGATTCTTGGACTGAAAAAAAAAATGAATGAATTTTAAAGATTTGATTATTGGTCTTGATAGCAACTCGATTGGTAGGCTGTTTGGACAACTCTGTATTCTGTTGTCTGATGGGTCTGTGTTTGAGTGTAGCTTGGTTTGTTAAGTTTGGAGATTGTATGTGGGTATTGAAAGTTGATAACTTTGGACAAATTGCAGGTTAGTCGCCTGCTGGACTTGATTGTTCACAGTCTTTACAGCCACAAGGAAGTTTTTCTTCGAGAACTTGTGAGGTGATGTTATCTAAATCTTTCCACTTTTATTATCATGGCATTTGGAGTTCTGTCATATGTAGGTTCTTAAAATACTTGCAATGTACTTTAGTATTCAATGTCTCCTGCTCGGATGTAAAGTTAATGCAAAGTTAGTATTTTTCTTTAATATTCTTATTTATGCATCAATGCTGGCCATTTGCTTTTGAAGTCGTAACAGTGTTTCTTCAGATTTTTTTTTTAGCTGAGTTGACTTGAATTTTTCTTTCTTACAGCAATGCAAGTGATGCCCTTGACAAGTTGAGGTTTCTGAGTGTGACCGAACCTGGTCTTCTTGGGGATGCTGGTGACCTAGAAATTCGAATCAAACCTGACCCTGACAATGGGACCATCACTATAAGGTAATGATGTTTAGAAACTATTTACTTTATTAATTCGTGTTTAAGTATATTAAATTGTTCATGAAAGTTTTCTTCTGTTCAAGGGATACTGGAATTGGGATGACCAAAGATGAACTTATAGACTGTCTTGGAACTATTGCCCAGAGTGGTACTTCTAAGTTCTTGAAAGCTCTTAAGGTATTTACTTGGAAGTATTTGTTCAAATCAGATGTTTAGGCATTCTGATGTAATAATGTGTTCAATCTGAAATTTGTGTCCTTCCTTATTATCAGGAAAACAAGGATGTTGGAGCAGACAACAGTTTAATTGGTCAATTTGGAGTTGGTTTCTATTCTGCATTTTTGGTAGCTGAAAAGGTAAAATATCTTTGGTCTCATTTGAAAGTGATTCTGGTCAATTCCAGTTTTATGGACTGGCTTCTTCATTTTGTCTCTTGTCCTTTCCATAACTTTTATGCGTTTATAATCTTTCTGATCAGGTGGTAGTCTCCACAAAAAGCCCCAGGTCGGATAAGCAATATGTTTGGGAAGCTGTGGCTGATAGCAGTTCATATGTGATTAGGGAGGAAACTGATCCAGAAAAGCTCGTACCTCGAGGAACACAAATCACACTTCATCTAAAGGTACTCATGGTTTTCCTTTTTCGAGCACATAATTGGTCTTCCTATCTTAAACTTTCATTCATACACTTTGGAAAAGAAGGTAGGAAGTTCAAATTAGTTTTTCCTCCTATGTCTTGTATATGCTTTTGTTGGTAGGTAATGACTTCTACTCTTCAGTTCAGTGTTGTAAACAGTTAGAACAAAGGGAGTACAACTTCAAAAGCAGTCTGAAAAGTTTTTTATTATTGCAGGAGGATGATAAGTATGAATTCTCCGAGCCAACCAGGATCCAGAATTTGGTGAAGAACTACTCACAGTTTGTTTCCTTCCCCATCTATGTTTGGCTAGAGAAATCAAGAACTGTTGAGGTGTGGGTTTTTTCTTTTGAATTTGTTCCCTCTGAGAAGAACAAACTCTCTCTCTCTCTGTCTCTCTCTCCCTCTCTCTCACACACATATACCACCATAAGTTGATATTGTTGGGTGAGTTGTTTTTGTATAGGTAGTCGGATCGATTTTTTTCCTGGATCTGAATTTCTCATGGAATTAGTGTTTACAAAGCATGTCTTACAGAGCATCATAGTTGCTTCTATATTGGAACTATTTCTGTGATGGTCACTGGCTTGTTCTGGTAAAACATTGTTAACAAATGTATACTTGGTTTCAATAGAAAATTACTTCGTGCATTGTGTCTTATGGTCCATACTAGTAATAAATTGGAATTCTCCATTATCTGGCTTTGGCTAATAGTGTTGGTGTTGATTTATTGGATGCTAAAACTTTCTACAGGTTGAAGAGGAGGAGGAACCTAAGGAGGGGGAAGAAAAACCAGAGGTGAGAGTTGTACTTAAATGCTTCTTATGCCATGCTTCCTCTATGAAGATGAGATAGTTAATTGATTGCTTATATCATCATTATGCAGGGGGAAAAGCCAAAGAAAAAAAAGACAACAACGGAGAAGTATTGGGACTGGGAATTAACCAATGAAACCAAGCCTATATGGGTAAGTCCATTATAATTGTATTTTGAAGTATGGCATTTGGTTCTTTTTTGTTTTCTTTTGACTTATATTATTCATGTAGCACTAAGGTGGTTGCTAAAATTCTCCATTGTAGATGCGCAGTCCAAAGGAAGTTGAGAAAGAACAATACCAGGAATTTTACAAGAAGACTTTTAATGAGTTCTTGGATCCCCTTGCACACACACACTTCACCACTGAGGTACTTGGAGCCACATCGATTCTATAACTGCTAGATGTTGGTGAACTATTTTGACTTTGCCTTCTTGACTTTCAGGGTGAGGTCGAGTTCAGAAGTATTCTCTATATACCTGGAATGGCTCCTCTTAACAATGAGGAAGTGATTAATCCAAAGACAAAGAATATACGTCTGTATGTGAAGCGTGTTTTCATATCTGATGACTTTGATGGTGAACTGGTGAGTGCTATGATAGCTCAAGCAGCAAGTTGGCTTTCTTGTTTCATTGTATGAAAATTAAGCTCTAAACTTGTATATGATGTGTATTTTGTTCTGTGTGATTCATGGCAAAACATTGTTTGCATCAGGAAAGCGAAAGTCTCTTCATTTATCTCTTCCCCTCTTTTGGATTTATATTATTGTGCATGATTGTTAAGTACATAAAGACATTCGATGGATGGACTAGGATCAGGTCGCAATTATATGTAGGATAATCAAATGAAATTTATGATAAACAACTTTTTTCAGTGGGTTTTATCTGCTATAATTGAGTCCTCCATTGCTGATAGGATTTTGTGGATTTGAAAACTTGCAGTTTCCAAGATATCTGAGCTTTGTGAAGGGTTTGGTGGACTCAGATGATCTTCCTCTTAATGTCTCCAGAGAAATACTTCAGGAAAGCCGCATTGTAAGTGGAAACCATATTGCACTTGCATTAAAGATGAACCAGCTACTACTCTCTTATATATAGACAGATCACCGATTCTGTAATGTTTTTGCTGTTAAATGTGTACAGAGTATCTGTGATAATGATTCATGGTATAAATATCCTGTTTCTTCTTGCTTAGGTGAGGATAATGAAGAAGCGGCTTGTAAGGAAAGCATTTGACATGATTCAGGAACTTTCTGAAAGTGAGAACAAAGAGGTCGGGATTTGATGGAAGTGTTTGAATTTTTTTTTGGGCTTTAATTTGCTCTTGCTTGTGGGATTTCATTCAACTTGGTTGTCTATTTTAGGATTACAAGAAGTTCTGGGAGAATTTCGGTAAATTTCTGAAATTGGGCTGTATTGAGGACTCTGGAAATCACAAGAGGATAACTCCCTTGCTACGCTTTTTCTCTTCGAAAAGTGAAGAAGAGCCGATAAGCTTGGATGATTATGTGGAGAACATGGAAGAGAATCAAAAGGCTATATATTACTTGGCAACAGACAGCTTAAAGAGTGCCAAGACTGCTCCTTTCGTGGAGAAATTGGTGCAGAAGGATATTGAGGTATTTAATTGATGTTTGAAATCTTTGAATTTGATTGAAATTGACTTTGAGAGGTATCTGATAGAGTGGTGGTTGGCTGGGCCTCTTCTGTGCTGCTTTTATATGTAGATTTTGCTCTATAGCTGTTCGCCTGGTTCCCCAAAGGATGTCTATAGTGCCTTTCTATCTGTGTTTCGCCATTGTAGGTGACAGTTCTTGTGGTTTTTTCACCCACAGGTGTTATATCTAATTGAGCCAATTGATGAAGTTGCGATACAGAATCTACAGACTTACAAGGAAAAGAAGTTTGTTGATATCAGCAAGGAAGATTTGGAGCTTGGTTAGTATGCTTTTGCAGTGCGGTTTGCTGCAATTTTCTTTGTTATATTTCACACTTTGACATTATATGGACTTGGGGATTAACAGGCGATGAGGATGAAGTGAAAGAAAGAGAGACAAAGCAAGAGTACAATCTTCTTTGCGACTGGATAAAGCAACAGCTGGGAGATCAGGTTGCAAAAGTTCAAGTCTCAAAACGATTAAGCTCATCACCATGTGTGCTTGTTTCTGGCAAGTTCGGGTGGTCTGCTAATATGGAAAGGTTTGTTGTGGCTTTATCTTGATGACATTTAAACTTACAAATAAAGTTGTCTGTCTTGAAGAGATGAATTGAAGTTCTCTTTTAACTTCCTGAACAGGTTAATGAGAGCACAGACCCTTGGAGATACTGCAAGTTTAGAGTTCATGAGGGGGAGGAGAATCCTGGAGATTAATCCTGAGCATCCTATAATCGAAGACCTAAATGTAAGTTATTTCCCCTTAATCACGAATATGTACGTGAAGCTGCTGCTAATTGTAACTCATTTGAAAGTGTAATTTTTTTGGTTAACATGACCATGTGACTGACTGACTTAAAAATGGCGAAGATTTCTGGTAGACATCTAGTATTGGCTTTCCTTATATACGGTTGCATTTTTGAAATTGTCAAGCATGCTGTGACGTTACAAGTTAGAGGATATGGATATAGGGGGGCTTAACAGCAGGCGATTTAAGAGGTTCCCGTTATACCTGTGTTATTTCTGCTACTAATTTGACTTTGGCTATGCTTGTTGCAGGCCGCATGCAAAAATGCTCCCAATAGCACTGATGCCAAGAGGGTAGTGGAACTTTTATACGATACCGCATTGATCTCCAGTGGTTTCACTGTAAGGATGAAAAATTTCTTGTCTGTTTGTGTGCAGCATTCATTCAATGATCTGAAATTGAGTGATGGATCTTATTACATTGTTGAAATTTGTTGGATTCCTGTCACAGCCTGATAGTCCAGCAGAGTTGGGTAACAAGATTTACGAAATGATGGCAATGGCTGTGGGAGGAAGATGGGGCAGAGCGGAAGAAGGTGAAGCTTGGGCAGGAGAGGATTCAACAGAATCAGACGCGAGCTCTTCAGAAGCCTCAGAGGCACAAGTAGTTGAACCATCTGAAATAAGAACAGAAAGTGACCCTTGGGAGTAAACGCAGATTTCTTGCGAAGATTGGATTCTTTTTGGGTAACTGCCCTTGCAACTGTGGCATACAGAAGTTTTGGAGACGGGAGATAAATCTTACTTTGAGGACTGGCGCATTGATCGGATTACTGAATTAGATTCAGGACATTCATAGGAGTTCTTCTGTAATGCCACGGCATTTTATGACAGCCATGTTTTGTTTACACAAGGTCCTAGCATGATTCACGACTCTCATGCTTTCCTGCAATGGATCTAACTTCAAACAATACGCTAGATTGTTTAGCCATGTGATGCACAACGTTAAACAAGATTACAGGAACCAAACAATCACAACCTATCCGGTACTAAGCTTAAACTAGAAAACTAGAAGAGACACTAAATTTCCTCGATAAAACTTATTTTTAAATTAAGTGATAAGTTATTCACTTATCATTGAATATGATATGTATTCAAATGTATTAAATTTAATACTTAACAATTTAGTTTTATGAAATGCATCCTTATCTAGCTAAAATGATTACGAACGATTGGCTTCCATGAACAAACAAAAAAAAGAAGGTAAAGAAAAGATTCTAAACTATCATTTGTTAACGATGGCCTTGGGATGACCTTAGTCTATGATTCTACACCATCTTAAGGTAGATAAACAAAAAATCAAATATAAAAATTCATATTTATATTTTTCCATATCTAGCTAGAACTAGTGTTGATGTAAACAATCTCGTGAAATATAAGTTTTACTAGAGGAGAGATAACAATAATGAACTGTTTTTTTTTTTTTTGCCTTAATGAATTTTTAAGCTATTTTCTTTCATTGAATGTTTTCTAACTCTGTCATTTTTTTTATTAAAATTTAATAGATATTGAAAAATTGATTGTATATTATGCCACGAACGAATTTTATTCTACTCCCTCCGTCCCACTTTGATAGTTTTGTTTTCCTTTTTCGTCTGTCCCAAATTATAGTCCACTTTCCAATTGAAGAATGTAATTGTATTTTAATTTTCCTAAAATACCCTTATTCAATGTAAGTTGTTGTTACTATAAATCTATCCCATTTAATGAGAGTTGATTCTTTTTTTACCATCAATTCAAGTTTCCATAAAGTTGTATTCTAATTAATGTGAGGGTATTTTAGGAAAATAGCTACCTAAATTGATTGTTCCAACAAAGTTAATTACTTTTTCTTAAACTGTGTAAAAAAAAAATCAGGACTATCAAATGGGACGGATGGAGTATTATATAACTGGAAATCACACGCACGTTTTGACAAGTGAGATAATACAAAATTATAAAATTGGCTTGTTAATTACACTTTTGATGTTATATGCCCATAGCCAAATTAACCTGATACTCTCTCACATTTTCACAAGAATAAGGGCAACTTTTATAATTAATGGGAGAATTGGGGGGGCTTATTGTAAGTTAGCATAATGAACATTTGAGGGCTAACCGAGTGAACTAATTGTACATAGGTTTTTAGCAGGGTTTAAGGGCGCAAGGCGGCTTCTTTCCCGTCTCCTCCTCCGTCGAGGGCCTTCCCCTTTTCTCTTGATTTCGCTCTGCTTAATCCTATTTCTTTTTGTTTTTCCTCAATTCATTTTCTGAACCTCAAATCATCAGCTTACTAAATACTTGACTATTAATGTCTGTTTTTAGCACCCTTAGAATCGGTCACTGATTCAGCTTTCCTGCGCAAGATTTTTTTTTTTTTTTTTGGCCTGATAATTTAATCCACTGAATATGTGGAGAAATATAACAAAGCAAGCATCGTTGAGAAATTTCAAGTTTTCCTCGGAAACCCATTTCTTCTCACCACCATTTGCCTCCAAAATCTTTCTCCAAGATGATAGCTTTAATGGAAAAACCCGGACTTATAGCAGTGATAGTGGGCTGAATTCTCAAAAACAAGAAGTTGGTTTTCATCAAACTTCAGTCTTGAAGCAGAAGAATAAAGAGGGTCATCGAAAATTTGGGATTTTGAGTGACCCTTGTGGATTTGGAGTGTCTGGGGGTTTAAGGGGTTATGCTAGTGCTGCTGCTGAGGCTATTATTTCCACTTCTGAGGAAGATGTGGATGATGTTCAAGAATTGGTTGAGGAAATGGAAAGGCAAAACAAGGCAATGGAGGCGAGCTATCAGCAACAAAAGCAGCAAAAAATGGTGGGAGGAATGGGGATGGGGAAGTACCATATTCTTAGGAAAAGGCAGGTGAAGATAGAAAC
Organism: Coffea eugenioides; assembly: GCF_003713205.1. Classification (NCBI taxonomy): domain Eukaryota; kingdom Viridiplantae; phylum Streptophyta; class Magnoliopsida; order Gentianales; family Rubiaceae; genus Coffea; species Coffea eugenioides. The sequence continues at coordinate 42,100,783 of NC_040045.1, read as the reverse complement.
TGAGGCTTGGGAACAGGCGGCAAAAGAGTATCAGGAGCTTTTGGAGGATATGTGTGAGCAAAAACTTGCCCCAAATTTGCCATATATAAAGTCACTGTTTTTAGGTTGGTTTGAGCCATTAAAGGATGCCATTGCTGCTGAGCAAGATTTGTGCAAGGATGGGAAGAACCGAGGAGCTTATGCCCAGTATTTTGATCAGTTGCCTGCTGAAATGATGGCCGTTATTACAATGCATAAGCTAATGGGACTGTTGATGACCGGGGGAGGATATGGCAGTGCTAGAGTGGTACAAGCTGCCTGCCATATTGGTGAAGCCATTGAGCATGAGGTTGGTCACTTCACGATTCTGATTTTGTTTTCATTTTTATATCTTTTGCCTCTTTTTGACTTTTTAGTTGAATGTTAGAGTTTTCCCCCGTTTTCAGATTCAGTTTGTTTGGTTTAGAGGTAACTTTGACATGCTTTCTAGTCAAGTTGGAAGTTGGAAATGTGTATTTTGTCGATGTACCATTGTAGTAATCTATGCATATATTTTGATGAGATCTGCCAATTCATAAAGATAAATAGAAAATTCCTAGGCTGACATATCCAAATGGTATTTGAACCAAGCAGACATCATGTATTTTAAGCAGAAAACTATCAGAACGTCTTGGAGAGCATTTTGACATCGATATATAAGCAAGCTGTGATCTTTCAATGGTTGAAGTCTTATGCATTCATAAACTAGCACAAGTAAATATTTAGGTTCTATTGGGCCTCTAAAGTAGGAAAAATACGAAAGCTTCAACTGTAGTTGATCTATTTAAAGAGAGTTTTTTTCTGTTTTTAAGTGTAATTGCTGTTTAGGTGGCCAATTCTGAGGCAAATATTTAGCTGTTTGAGATGGCATTTTACTTTTGGCTGGGCCACTTGAAGTAGGTTTTACCAGATTGCTCTTAGTAAATCCTAGTGGATTATGGATTTCATATCTTGGTTCTCTGAATATTCTTCTCTTGTATATGAGCTAAGAATATCAAATGCTTATGGCAACAATATTATGCAATTAATTGTTTTACTTGCTCATGACACGGTTGATCCTTGAGATTATATCAGGTGGATAATCCAAGACATTTTGTAGATCTAATGTAAACCAGCTTCTAAGATAATGTAGTACAAAAAGATCAGAAACATAAGGAACAAAAATATCCAGTCTTGTTCATTACAAATTCCTTCTTTTTAATTCACTCTGCATGCCCATCATGTGATGGTTTCTTTCCAATTTCTGTACCTATCTCCATGAATGTGTACATGCCATGGGAAAAGGGACAAAACTAACAATCTGATGAATCGAATCAGACACTAACTCGAGTCAGAATGTGCTGTTTGTGATTGTTTCATAGGTTCCTTATCATGGTATCCTTTCTTGGTCAGGTTAGAATACACAAGTTTCTGGAGAAGACCAAACGGAAGAATGCAATGAATAAGAATCCTGAGAAAGAAACTGAACCAGTGGCTAAGGCAGAAGATAGACTAAGGAAAAAGGTCAATGTTCTGATGAAAAAGCAGAAGCTTCATCAAGTAAGGGAGATAGTAAAACATCATGATGGTTCAAAGCCCTGGGGGCAGGATGCTCAAGTTAAGGTGTGTACTTATTTCTGTTTTGAATTATTATTAGTATCATCATTGGTCCTTATTATATCAACAGCTATTGTTGTTACTATTGTGGTCAGTGAATGCTTAGATGATTGTAAATTTTCAAATCAATTGTGCAGGTTGGATGCCGTTTGATTCAGATTATGATGGAAACAGCCTACATACAGCCTCCAGTCGATCAGTTTGAAGATGGTCCACCTGATATTCGACCTGCATTTGTTCACACACTTAAGACTGTTGAAACACAGTGAGTGGAACCTGACCTATTCTTAAAGATGTTAATTTCTCTCTTCCATTACATTATATGCTCCTCTTATCTTAAATAGCCACTGCGTACTTCCGGTGCCCTGTTTTATGATATTGCGCGGTCTCCTTTTTAACAGGAGGGGCAGCAGGAGATATGGGGTGATTGAGTGTGACCCTCTAGTAAGGAAGGGCCTGGAGAGAACAGTAAGTACTATAGATTCTGCCTCTAATTGTTTTGCACGGACCTAACTGAACTTAAATTCTTAAGGCAGTGTCCAAATACCAAAAGTCTGCTGTTTGTTAACACCTTATGCATCTTGTAAGTGTTGTGTGGTTTATTATTATATTTTTTTGGGCTTGTATCTAATTGCTGACAAACAAAAATATTTCTGATTTCTACTGTTTGAACAGGCTAAGCACATGGTGATTCCATATATGCCAATGCTGGTCCCTCCCCTGAACTGGACAGGGTATGATATTCTTGCATCCCATTCGTCAAACTTCAATTTGCTATTCAAGATTTACTTGCTTCAGTGTGTGTGTCCATTCATTCTTCGATTAACTGTTCTTTTTTTTTTTTATAATTTTTCTCCGCTATAAAAAAGAACATGTCCATTTGCATTTTTTATATGAAGTTTATTCAACTGAAATTCAAGAGCAGACTTGAGTAATTAAAATCAGATGCATTTATGCTGTTCAGATTGTTGGGTTCTGTTAATCGTTGAGCTTTTTTTACCCCTTTCTTCGTGCTTCATTCTTTTTTGCCTTTTTGGGGTAACAACTACCTCTTGCTGATGTATTCAGAGCCATTACCTCGTCTGAGGGCATGTCTGCCCATAAATTAGTGTTATGTACTCTTAGTTTTTGGGTGAGTGGGGTTTTTTTTTTTTTTTTGGTTTTGGTTTTTTGGGGGGGGAGGGGGGGTTTGGAGGGGATTCCAAATATAGCCCTTTATTTTCTTCCTTTTTCAACATCACTGGTTACTGGGGACTAAAGCGGGTGATTAACTTTTCAGAATGATAGTTGTTTATGAATTTTTAAGTGTTGAGTGACTAAAAGAACTCTTTACTTGCCTGCACCGATCTTTATAATTTTGGCAGGTATGACAGAGGTGCTTATTTGTTTTTGCCTTCCTATATCATGCGTACACATGGAGCAAAACAACAGCGAGAGGCTCTTAGGAGATGTCCAAAACAGCAACTAGAACCAGTTTTCCAGGTTTGCTGAGATTAAATTTCCTTCCTTTCTGGCTTATTGCATTTTTGTCCTAATCCTTCACTGTTGTCATCTTGATTAGATGTCGGCATTTTGGTGTGATTTATGTCACAAAAATTTGGAGTTCATGCTTCTGACAGATTTTTAAGATGTTCTTATTTGTATGCCATTGTCATGCTTCATTTTATATTGGTAAATTACATAAAGAAAATGCATTTCACGCTTTTCTATCACTTTTGAGGTTTTTATGTGAGATGTCTATTGCCCATGATATAAGAGTTCACTACGGCGATTTCAGTTTCTGATTGGATTTTTTTTTTTTCGGTTTGGCCAACCAGAAGTGAAAATTCAGATTTTTCTGCATGTGAAGGATTGGTGCTCAAAAAGTACATAGATGTAGATTACTGTCCATCACCAGAACATTTCCTCATTATTGATGAGTGAAGTATGTAAAAAGTGTATGTGATTCAACTACAGTATTTAAATCTAAAATTTTTCCGCACCACTTCAATCACATATACTACTACCATTTTAGGATTTTTAGAAGAATTCAGTAACGAAAAATTCTTATTATTAAAACTAAGATAAATATGCCACTGACATCAATAAAGCCAAAGCAACAGAATGACACTTGGTTTATTTGGGAACTGCTAGTTGTTTACTGATGAACTCTAGCGAGAAGCATTTTGTAGCTGTTGTATATTAAGTTCTATGTTGAAACTTATTTTGAGACAAGTATCGTTTATTCACTCATATGTTTATTATTCCATATTTCTGTGGTTCAGGCGCTTGACACACTTGGAAGTACAAAATGGAGGGTTAATAAAAGGGTGCTTGGTGTCATAGACAGAATTTGGGCCAGCGGTGGCCGTCTTGCTGATTTAGTTGACCGTGACGATGTGGGTATCCCTGCAGTAATTTTAATTTTGTTCTTTTGTTTCTTCTTTCTTTGTTGGATGCAAGAGAAAACTTATAGAAGCAGAAAGCACTCCTTGCATGTTGATAGTAGAAGGTCGGCTCATGAACAATACAGTTCCCTACTCACTGAGATGGACTCATGAATAATGGATGATATACTGTAGACAAAGCGATCTTTATAAAGCATTTTTGATGTTTCATTAGGATTCCAAATTTATATATGTCTAAAAACGTATACATGGACGTGAAATTAAAGACATCAATTCTAGAAGCAGTATGCAAGCTGGATGGATAACTAATTTTCTGTAACTATGTCAGATCTTTAGCGAAACCTTTGTTACTTATTTGTTTTCCTTATAGTAGAATTGTTTTTTCTGTTGTCATTCTTATTTATCCTTTACTTGTTACACGAAATATTGAACTATGTTCTAGCTCATTTGTTCAGTATACTTGCATCAAATGTGTTACGTCGCTATACTCATCTGTAAAATGTTAATCTTGTGGGATAATAAGTATCAGATGCATGTCTCTCACTCTCAGTCTTGAGACATTTTTTTATTGCAAATTTAGATCCCTTTGCCAGAAGAGCCAGACACCGAAGATGAAAGAGAAATCAGGAAATGGAAGTGGAAAGTTAATAATGTGAAAAAAGAGAACAGTGAGAGGCATTCGCAGCGGTGTGATATAGAACTTAAGCTTGCTGTAAGAACCTCTCTCTTAGATGTAATATGATACCGTTTTCAGTTAGACGATATCAAACTAATTTTTCTACTTATGCGAGCAGGTTGCTCGGAAAATGAAGGATGAGGAGGGCTTCTTTTATCCACACAATCTTGATTTCCGAGGCCGTGCATATCCCATGCACCCACATTTGAACCATCTTGGGTCTGATCTATGCCGTGGAATCCTTGAATTTGCAGAGGGGCGTCCACTTGGAAACTCAGGCTTGAACTGGTTGAAAATACATTTGGCAAATGTTTATGGTGGTGGTGTGGACAAGTTATCTCATGAAGGTCGTGCAGCATTTGCCGAAAACCATTTGGAGGACATATTTGATTCTGCAGACAGGCCTCTTGAAGGAAGGCGTTGGTGGTTGAATGCAGAGGATCCCTTTCAGTGCTTAGCAACATGTATGAATCTCTCTGAAGCATTGAGAAGTCCCTCTCCAGAGACTACCATGTCGCACTTGCCTATCCACCAGGTATAAGACTTTATTTAAAGCTTCACTTCATGTGCATTTTCATCCTGAGAAAGGACATATTCTGAGGGTGTATTTTCTTTCATGCTATGAATGTGGTTACTTGAAAAACCTTACACAACTCATAAAGGTCAATAGATTGTGCAGAAAGACAAATTTGAAGCATTTATACTTCTTAATAGATGGATGCAGAGGAATATCTGTCTATCCCTTTTCTAGTTGGTCAAGTTTTTCTGCTTTAAGATCGAGTTCTGGAACATTGGCAAATTGCCCAGCGAACAGCGTAACACATTTGAATATGCAAGACTGACTGCACTTATTCCTCTCAAGCTAACTCGATGGATGCTTAGTCCCAAACCATGGCTAGTCCATCACCTATGATGAAATATCCCAAAATGCTTTTATTTTGTTTGCTTATTACTTTTTTGAATGATGGAAATTGACATTGATTTTGAATTGAAATAAATGTCCAATTTGATCTGACTTTTTTGTTTGCTACTATTTCCCTAAAGGATGGTTCATGCAATGGCCTGCAACATTATGCTGCTCTTGGAAGGGATAAGGTAACACATTTCTTGCCACTGCTTGTTTACATGTATTAGATAATATATAATCCACATTGGCCAGAGTGTGCAACCCAGCTGCAAAAAAGTTTAAATATCATTCAGTTGCTGATGTTGATGCTGGGGTTCATGTTGTGTGTGTATTTTGCCTTTTTTTTTATAATTACCTATACCCAAGTTGCACCCTTCGAAGTTATAGGCATTTTTAAACCAGTATTACAATAACTCATTAGCAAGTCGAGAGATCACTGAGGTTATTTGGTATGTATCACATGTCCTAAACTGTTTTATCTAGGGTTACTCTTGCTCAAATAGATATGTTGGACTAATAGGGATTGAGTAGAAATTTGAAGAGACTGTTGATGGATATGACTGAGCTAGGCTATTAGTTTTATTTGCGACATTATTTTGTGAATGTCTTCTTTTGTGTCATACAATTGATTATGATAGGTGAGGTTCATAAATGGTTGAGTTAAACTGTTGCTTAATGGAAGTGGTAAATTTGATTCCTTGAACTAACCTAACCCCTGGTGATGGATCCACAATTTGCATAAAAAAGATATAATAGAGAAGTATTTCCAGCTTCTCAAGATCTTCATATCTTAGCAGACTTGATATAAAAGTAAACAGTCTAATGAAGTTCTATTTCGGATATTTGATTTCAGCGACTTCTTACTTCATCCTGTAACTCTATGATGTTTAGCAGAAGATTGATAATAAATACCAGAAATTTCTGACTGGAGTTTTCTTGTTCAGTTGGGAGCAGCAGCAGTCAATCTTGTTGCTGGTGAAAAGCCTGCCGATGTTTATTCTGGAATTGCTGCTAGGTAAGCTAGATTTCTGGATTTTGTTGTTCCATTGACCTTTTTGTTTCCTTCTTTTTGAGGTTCTTAGAGGGCATTATTGGTGGATAAATGCTGTTTACCATTCTTTCTTCCTTTCTTCGATTTTGCTGAGGGTTTCTTGAGATTAAGGGTTAAAACAAACTTGTAGTATAAGTTAATTCCTGGGTTACATGGAATTACCTTATATGATAGCACTGCTCCTTGCTACAGTCAAATTAATCAAATTAACATCAGGAGAAAATTTTCGGAACAGTCGTCTACTTTATCTCTCTAAATGACTATTGGCAAGGAGTAGTTTTCAGAGACGAAGCTTATACGTCAGACAGGCTTAAAACTACTGAGATTCTGGTCATTATTGTCTCTGCAAGCCTTTGGCTAATACTATGTTTAAGTTGTTTGGTTTCTGGTAGAAAGCGTAAAGGGACTTCAATGATGATTCTGAGCTCATAATTTGAGAGAAAGCATCACAAAACGAGTTGATAACTCTTAAAACCTTGTTAAATGGATCAGTTGACTACTCCAATTCTTCCATTAAATACGCTGGCCTGAGTAATCTTGGGAATCCTTTTCTAAAATCAGATGCCTCAGTTGGCTTTTGGAAGATTTAAAGACATCCAATAGAGCTTTGGTTTAGAGTTACACCAAGTACTATTTCAAATTAAGCCATCACAAAATAAAGTATTCCTCTACATGATACTGGGCCATATCTGTTGCAACAGGGTTCTTGACATTATGCGAAAAGATGCAGCAAGAGACCCTGCAAGTGATCCAAATGTCTTGAGGGCCAGGCTGCTGATCAACCAGGTTCTCTTGTTTTCCATTCATTTTGATATAGAATTAAGCTTTAGTGGTGTTCTCCATTTTGTGAATTACTTGGAACTTTTATCTATTGGAAAGTAGAGGCAACTTCCAAGAAGTGATTATGCATTTGGCATCATTGCTACTTGTGATTAATCTCTATTTTTTCTTCTGTTTATGCTCTCCTTCTGGCGGTGAATACTCAGCTGATGCATTGTGTAATTGGTCATATCCAGGTGGACAGGAAATTGGTCAAGCAAACGGTCATGACATCAGTCTATGGTGTCACTTATATTGGTGCACGTGATCAAATTAAGAGGAGGTTAAAAGAACGTTGTGCCATTGAAGATGAAGCTGAGTTGTTTTCTGCAGCTTGCTATGCAGCAAAAGTAAGTATTTTGAGCTTGTTTTCTTGTATTTTTCTTTAGGTACATGGCATATAATGCTCCCATGTGCTGAAGCAGTAAAAAGTTTTAATGCTTTATGTCTGCCTTCTGAGCAGACCACCTTGACTGCTTTAGGGGAGATGTTTGAAGCAGCACGAAGCATCATGAGTTGGCTTGGTGACTGTGCGAAGGTCTGTCTTATCCTTCTCTAATCTTTGAAACAAAACAAACTATATCTGGATATGCTTGTGGATTGGTATTCTTGGTTCTTCAACTGATGCACTGTGTTGTGTATGAAATTAATATTCTTTTCTCATCTCTTCGTTGAGGCGAAATATTGAGTTGAGCTTCAAAGATGCATGTTACTGCATGGTCTATTATCTGGTTGCCTCCAATTGAGATTAAGCTTTTGAATGGAGTGTAGGGATAATGATGCCTCCATTACATGTCTGTTGTGGCAAATAGGTGTAATGTGGAATACCATGGATTTGTAGGGCCTGCCTACTCATCTATTTATCTTATTTGTTTGTTCAAGTTGCTGATTGTTTACCTTCATTTTGTAAGAAAACAGTTTTAGGAGTATCAAGCGAACTCGATCAAAGAGGGAAGATATAACAGCGTTCTGTAGTGAAATATGGTTCAGTATAATCAGTCTAAATGAAAACAGCTAACTTGTAGGCCTGTGAAATTATTTTGAATTAGTAAAGGAGGAAAATACCAGAGATCAGAAAGAGACATTGATTAACAAAGAAATGTACAACATTTGGGGAGGGCCCTTACCTGTATGTTTCCCCCTTAGGTGGAACGTAATCAAAATAAGATAACCATACTAGAATTGAATGAAGATGCTGAAGAATTTCTCGGTGATATCCTATATTCATGTTTTTTGACTGATCATGACGTGATGGCAAAACTGTATAGGTCATTGCTATGGAAAATCAGCCAGTGCGGTGGACTACTCCACTTGGGCTTCCTGTTGTGCAACCTTATCGTAAACTCGGAAGGCATCTTGTAATCTTCTAATGCTTTGTAACATTTTTTAACAGTTAACTTGTGTTTTGCTGAGCATTGGTTTAAGCATATACATGGAATTTTGGAACTTGACCAAGTTTTGGTTGTTGGACTGAATGCAGATTAAGACATCTCTTCAGGTTTTAACATTGCAACGAGAAACAGATAAGGTAGTTTTACCTTTCCTCTTTTCATTTGATAATGGTCTCTCAGTATCATGTGATTGTACTTAATGACATTAAACCTAAATTTATCAGCTTAAATGTCGCATAATTGCCCAATTTTCCTCTCATTACTGAATAGTGAAACAAAGAAGCAAAGTAATGATGAATTTGATGATTAAGTGGTTTTCGGGTAGAAAGAATTTCTGCAAGATCCAGTTGATGGCACTGGTCATACAGTGACCGACATTAGGCAGATATGCATTTAGCATAAAGCATGATGGCGTTAGAAGTTATGTTATTGGCTAACACTTTTAAATTTTATTATGGCAGGTAATGGTTAAGCGGCAGAGAACAGCTTTCCCTCCAAATTTTGTCCACTCCCTTGATGGCTCTCATATGATGATGACTGCCATTGCTTGTAGAGAAGCTGGCTTGAATTTTGCAGGTTTGTAATATATGTACCTCTGTTCATTTTCCTCTAGGTTTATAATCTTTCCTATTCTCCTGCGTGAGTAATTATGACTAGTTTCTTTAACCAAATTTGGTCACAGGGGTGCATGATTCCTACTGGACACATGCATGCGACGTCGATCAAATGAACAAGATCCTCAGACAGAAGTTTGTTGAACTATATGAAGCGCCAATTTTGGAGGATGTAAGTTCTTTTACTGTGCGTCAACTTATTAAATGTTAGGTTTATTTTGCTTATTATGATATAGTTGGATTCGACTATGTATACGGGCATGAAGCTCATTGCACTGTTATTAGTCTCTGATTCCCCAGACGCACGGACTAGAGGGAGTATGATTTGGGAAGGTCAAGTGGAAAAGTTAATCTTTTTTTTTCTTTTAATAAACCACCAAGAGTAGGTATGTAAATCTGTGTTGCTTGGACTTGCATATGGGTGTCGTATATGGATATATGTTTCTAGGTGTCAGATTCGTTAATTTGCGGAACATAAATCACGGTGACATCTCTAAAGAGTTGGACATGGTCCATTATCCTCATTTGTAATTAACATATCAAAAAAATTATGACAACATAAACCAACATAAATTATTTTTGTCTCATGTTTAAATTTAAAATGAAGATTTATATATGTACATGCGTGTGTTAATCATTTGTCAGTTTTGCATATATAGGACATAAGAGAAGGAAAGATGATAGACTTCACAAATAGGATCAAAATCTAACTCATGCACTCATTATGGTTTCAAGCATGATATCAAGTTTGCTTCTTTTTCTGCCTTCTCTGTGTCCATTAACTTTGAGGTGTCCAAAACTTCAAATGAAGTGTCAGACTCGGATCCCATACTAGTACCAGTGTTGTGCCATGTCCGACATGGGTACAGCTGGAGAGGAGAAGAGTCTGAGTAGCAGAGGGGTAAATTATATTTTGTTTATTTCCTTCTTTGATGGGTAAGTGATTGCAAGGTATTTTTTCACTTCTTAGCCTGAACTATTCTTTGTTTGCATGGAAACATCTTTCATTTCATTTATCCATCAGCTTCCATCTGTAGAAGTACTCTTAGAACGTTTGTCTTATTTTTCATTAAAAAAGTTAATTAATCCACTTCGACATTGCCTTTCTTTTTTCTTTGTTCTTGAACGTTGAATATTGTGAAGTGTTAATGGCCACAAGTGAAGTCCGCTGGACATAGCCCTTTTCCATGCTGTCTGGGGTTGAACCAAATTCTTGACTAGCCTTCTTTTTCCCTCTTCCCTTTCATTTTTTTTCTTGTTTGCGCTTTACTTTGGAGGAGTCAACTTATATTTGGTCGGATGGTTTATACCATAATTACTACTGGAAACCTCGCTATTTAGCTCAAGTATTTGTGTTATCTTCTCCTGATTTCAATTTTCTCCTCACATATCATTTAATGCTACACACATTCCTTGAATGATCATTCGTTTATGATTGGTTGGCTTGATTTTGCAGTTGCTAGATAATTTTCAGAAGTCATTCCCTAAATTGAAGTTCCCTCCGTTACCAGAACGGGGGGATTTTGACTTGAGAGAAGTTTTAGAATCTCCATACTTCTTCAACTAGAGGACAATTACTTCTTTTTCGGTGAAAGTTGCTTCTTTTTTGGTGAACTTTCACGCGAAATGGCATCTCTATGGTTGTGGACACCGTACTCAGTCGGCAAGCGCCCTTTCTTTATACTGTAGAAGTCAAAGAAGTAAACGAGGGGATGTCCATGACTGTGATTGACTCTCTTTTACGAGTCCTCATGATTCTTGTGTACATATGTCGAGCATACAAGTCTCCACAAGGTGTTGAAGCTTAAGGACCTTCGCCTGAAGTAAAGGTGATATTTTTTCATGGTTCATTATTACACCTACAATTGTGTGCATAACTTTGCTGTTACAAGTTCAAGACAACAAATAAAAGATCTAGGAGTATTCTAGAAACAGCTCAAATGGATCAATACTTCCATTGATGACAAGGACTGCTGTACATTCTAAAGTAAGGATAGGAAAGTTGGAATGAAGCACTTCCAGAAATGACTGAAGTGTTTCTGGTTTTGTTCTTTTGTCAGTTCAATTTATTTTCCTCCTCGATTCCATTGTAGGAGGGTACGTAAATGTTTACTGTTGAAAATTTTGCTGCTGTATTTGTTTCAGGTTTATCTCTTGTAGATTGTACTAGTAAGATATTTCAGTATTTCAATTGAAAACGCAGGAGGTGGTTCAACTAAGCTCCCTGCCATGATACCTGGAAATTAAAATGTGCTGTGTAAATTAGTATGTAATGCTGCACAAAATGGAAAGTGATTGATACCAGAGTACCATGCTTCTGTGATTTGTTCACATATGAAGTCTTTGCTTATTCAGGGTCGAAGAGAGGAGTTTTATTACCTTTCCCTGGATCCCTATCCCTGTCTCTTCCCCATGTACCACAAACAAAAAATGGCTTTTGTTTCGTTCGAGATTCTGGATCATTTTCTACCAAGAATTTGTCCTCCTACAATCATTGTTCTTCTGTGCATCGTTGCATGTTTCCTGGATTTGTTGCTTCAAGTAAACATCGTCTTTCCGCGCCGAATGGAATTCTAGAAAATGGTTACCTGACATTTCAACCTTTTCCAACCCAAAAATTGGATCGAGTAATACTAGAAGGTAATGAAATAGGGGGTTTCCAATCACGAATCAAATGAACATTACATTAATAAAAAAAAGGAAGGAAAAGAAATGACAAAAAAACTGTCATGCAGACCGTTCACTACTATGGATTCCAGTTGTGAACTATGGATTCACTACTGCAACATCGTACAGCGGCATCCCAATTGATACTTGTACTCTTTGTCAACACCATACACTGGAGATATTCAAACAAATTGTGCTATATGATGCAATACTATTGCAGAAAGTGCTCTAGCAACTCTCTATTTGTAGCCCCAAGTGAGATGTCGCTGCCTCGGAAGTGCATTCTTCTTGAATAATGCTTGGATATCGCTATATATAGCGACCATGTTAGCAAATACAGCTAGACAAATCATGAAAACAGACAAGACCTTGTCCTTCTTAGTGGCAATGCCGTGAACATCCCTGAAGCATGGAGAGCAGAAGTCAGGACATGGTAACGATGAGAACTAGAAGTCTTAATTAAGGTGAGCTAGAGCAGAGTTATATATTTCTTGAAAAGATTGACAAAAGAATGTGAAGTTAAGCAATCAATAGGTTATCTTTTTCTAATTCCTTTTACAGGAGGAAGTTACACTTGAAGATTTAAGATTCAGAATCAAGAAAGGTAACAATCGTCTCAAGAAAATCAATAACTATTCTAGAGGGCTTAACCGAAATACGTTACTTGGCAGAGCTTTATAATCATACGACCCAGAAGAGTATGCAACTTAATTAATTGTCATTTCCAGAATTAGTTCACTCATGAGCATGCTATGAAGTACGTAGTGCATATTCACACACAACTAGCGAGGATCCAGCTAAGTAGCCAATAACTTTATGACAAATCCGTTTCTTGTTGGCTAGAACAAGTCAGTAATTGGAATGTCCAGTAGTACAGCAAAAGCATTGATAGAACAGGAAAGTACAAAAGGCCCCATGCTATAAACAAAAAGTGCTTACCTCAAAGCAATAGCAGAAGGAAAGATAAAACCAAGGCAAACTGCGGCGGTTGCTCCACTGAATTGGAAAACATCCCAAATGTTGGGAATAAAGTTGGCACCCAAGTACACAACAAAAATCATCCCCATTGTAACCAATAGAAACCTCTGCTTACTTAGGACCAAAGGCCCAGCAGATGGGAACAGAAGTCCATCCAAATTGAGGCGAAGAGGGTGGAATAGAACTGGGAAAACAAGCATAAGATGGAGAGCATAGCTGACACGAACAATGTCATTGAGCAGAGAGCCATACGGAATACCAAGGTCTGTGTCGAAGTTAGCTAGCACATCCTCAAGAGTGGAATCACCAAAAAGCAGGAACCCAAACAAGCTTGTCATGACGTAAATCATGCAGCATACAAATAGTGAAGTCTGAACGATAGGTTGTATTGAAGAATCATCATCAAGCTCATTGTCGATACTGTGCACTGCAGAAATTCATTAGCAGTTATCTCAGTTTAATTCCTAGTCAAAGATTTTAATCGTCCCTACATAAATTGCTAGTAGCTAGGCTAGCCAAAATTTCAAAATTCATCAACTCAAAATGTTTTTTAGCTTCCTGTGTCCTTTGTGGTGCTGTCAGTGATGGAATCAAGAAAAGCAAACAAATCAACAGGGCAAACACTGATCTGTGAAGATCTTACCATAATAACAGTTTATATCCTCAAAGTTCATGCCAGATCCATGTTAAAAATCCTATAACAAATTCATAGAAGCCTAACAAAACTGCATCTCTTTGCATTTTGGTTTCAAACCAGGTATACTACTTACAGATAACTTCTTTGCTGGAATCTGCTAGATTTCAAGATTTTTGGTGATCAAATAAAACTTCTACATTTGTTATTGAAGATTCTCAAGTACATTGATTGGTTCGAGACATTCAGAAAGCTATTGAGATACAAGTTATCCATCAAATGTGCAAGAAAGCGCCAGTGGTAACCTCACACATGTCCAGTATTCTGAAGCTAATGTATTGGCACTTAAATCTTGGTTCTGCAGAAAAGTCTCAGGGTGCTAAAGTCAAAGCAAAATTGTGCTATAGTCAAGCTAGTTCATACATGATTTTGTTGAAGGCATGAATAAGGATCCCCTAAGAGTAAAATCAGTACCATTGCAATCATGCAAGCAAAGCTTAGACTAAAAACAGTCAATCAAAACAAAGTAAAACCATCCACTCAGATTAACAGGAAACCTTAAGGAGATATTTTCCACTTATCTACGTATTTGTACTGTGCAAAAGGAAAAATTGCATTCCAATAATAAGAGCATCAACTTGAATTCACCAACAGAAAATAAACTAATCCAGATTAACTAAATGGTTTGATTACCAAAGTGTTGGCGGATAGGCTTTAGGCTTTAGTTGTCATAAAAACATAAGCATGACACCTGACATCTGTCCGTTAGAATAAAGCAAGCAAACCATGAACACATTGGCTTGTACTCATTTCTTCTATTCTCAAAAAGGACTGAAACGAAGCATAATATAACAGTGAAGTTTGTCTGCTGATGTCAACAAGCGTTGTTACTTACCATTAAAATGGCAGACATAAGCTGTAACAATAACCGGAACTACTGTGAAGAGTTGCCAAACAGAATTAATATCAGTGACATCAGGGAGTAATCTGGGCATTGCGATACTTCCTTCCACCACTTTAAAAATTGTCATTCCTGCTATAATCACTAGGAATACAACAGCCAAGGCAACTGCTATGCCAGACGTAAATCTCAATGAATCTGCCATATAAACAATGAACATGAGAAACCAAAGCTTCACTCCTTACTTCCATAACAATTGCAAATCCTTGAATTTGACAACAAATAACCTTCTTAGAAATTGAATAGCACTCATATCTAACTTCAACCTCCAAGGCATCTTTCTTAAGCAAAATTGTTCATCTTTACGTAAAAAAGAAGTGACACGCAGAAACTAAATGTATGCATTCCTCGGTATCCACCGTGGAATAAGGCATGATCCTGAGATTAACCAAAAAAGGACAGTTCGCAATACCATAAATCGGCAAGACTAGAGATAACTAATTTGGAGCTTAGCCAATCATAATGGTTCTCAAAATGTTTACAATATATTCAGCAATTATTCTCATCATTATAGGAGGGCATCAAATCAAACGTCTATAAGGCATAACAAATCAAACATTTGAATTCAACTACAGACAAAAAGAAGACAAGTTTTACAAGATTTAAGAAATCAACTTCAAGAACAAGCAAATGAAACAATTCTGAAAGACATATAAGTACTAACCAATTCTCTTTAAACAGCATAATGGACAAAACACAAAAAGAGTTGTCAAAAGAATCACAAATACTCTTTCATTCCACCAGTGTTCTCCAAACCAGCCCTGCAAGACCCCGGCATGACGAACTCCACTAGAGGACGTCCCTGATAGCACATCACCTATGCAAATAAAGCACGAAATCCCATTATTTCTCCACAATTAGAAAGCACTCAAGCAGTTATAAATACCTCATAACATTCGGAAACACGTTGACTTGCCGATAATGATCATGTAAACAACGAGCAAACCAACATTATTGATCAAAACACAAACTTGTAGAAGCTTTCTCCCACCAATTCCAAATGCACGTCCCATGACACCTCCATAAGAAGTTGACCCTGCAGCCTTACTAAACCTTAACAGCATTGAAACTGACAATTCTGTCAAGATTGCAACAAAAACAATAATCCCAATGCCAAGGCCAAGGCCTAAAACTTTCATTGTAGCAGGCAATGCCATCATCCCAGCACCGATAATGGTTGTCGACAAGTTGAAAACTCCCCCAATGAACGATGCTCCATTAAGCAACTCCTCACCATTTTCCTCTTTATCATCGCTGCTATGATCACTATTCATCGACTGTAATAAGGGGTCCTTAACATCCTCAGCTACGAGAACAACAGAATCATTTTTGGCCATGGTTGGTAAAATTCCAAGAAAATTTGTTTTCAATAAGATTGACGATGTTGTTAGTCGTGATTAGAACTATATATTCTTGAGATGGGATTCACGCGTTTTGATCAAAATTTTGGAATTCTTGAAGGAATAAGAAAATCAAATAAAGGGAAGCCAAAAATAGCTGAAACTAAAAAGTAGAGAGATTGTTGGAAACCAAAAAATCTTTTCCAGAAACCCAATGGGACATGACAAATTTCATCGACTTCTCCCGAGAATTCGTGAAATAAATTTGTTTTGCCTCAGATACGGCTTTCAATAATTGGATGTTTGTGGCGAATGGAAAACGTTTACGGCACCTTATTCATAAATTGGGGCCACGTGTCTATCATGGAAATACAGAGTTTTTTTTTTTCTGGACATTGGGCTGATTTCATCTGAACAAAGGTTGTAGTAGTGTCTTTTTCTTTTTTCAATAATGTTTTTAAAGGCGAAAAGCATCCGTCCCAACAAGGCGACAGGCCATGGCGTGGGGTATAAGCCTGTGAAATTTTATTTTTTTTAAATATATATAAATATGATACATATTATAAAAAAGTAATTTGAAACATACATATTAATATTAGCCGCACAAAAAAGCAGAATAATTAACATTACAAAATGTTCAATTTTAGAAACAAAGAAACAAATTAGTCACAACTTACCACATTATCAAACACTTAAATTACAAATACATAAATTCAAGTAAATACAAATTTCAAAGGTTAATTGTTTCAGTAAACACACTTAAACTAATATAAAAAATAAAATACCAAATTAGCAACCATATTGCTTATAATACATAACAAGGAATAGCACCAAAAATTAGAAACAAATTGACAAACAAAATGATACTATTCATCAAAGTCATGTATCATCCATGTCATCATTTTCATCTAGTGTATATACACTAAATAATTTTTTTCCAATAGTTGATGGTGGTTCCGAAATTTCCATCACATCTTCATTTTTTTTCAACAGAATCCAATTTACAGTTAACAATCTCTTTTCCTTCACCTTTTTTGCCTAACCATATATTATATTTTAAATAAATTCATATCAAATTCACTCAATGTCTCAATATAATAGATAGTAAATTAGTAATAAAACTGAATATTAGAAAGTTTAAAATTTAATTGATGAAGTTAAATATTTTTTAAGACAATTTGTGTGGCGTATGCTTTTAACGTCCCACTTCAAAGATGTGCCCAAACGCCTGGACGTACGTCCTGATCTCTTGGGCGTATGTCTCAAAATACTTTCGCCTTGTGCGATCGGCTAAGGGAAGTATTAAAACGCCCCGCCTCAGAGCTCGCCCCACGAATACCTTTTAAACACACTATTTTTGAATCATGGTAGTACTTACTACCTGAAGATCTAAATGAGTCTAATTAATGGTTTGCTTAATCAGAATTCAGTCCAAGTTGAATAAGCAAAGAGGTAATCGAGTCTATTGACTTAAAACCTGAGATTAGATTAAAATTCTCAATAAGTTTTAACGTAATGTTAATAGATTGCTTGATTAGTATTCGAATATGAGTTCAAAAAAAATATATATTTATGACATGGAACTTAATAAATTGACAAACACAAAATCTTGTTTGGGAATAATTTTGGTTGGGAGACCTACCATTCACAAATTAAAAAGCATATCATAACTAGCACTCCTTGTCCTTCCTCTCATTCCCTAGTACTTCTCAAAAAACTTCAAATACTCTTTTCTTTTGCATTAACGAAGTTTAAGAAGTGTCTGACATTTTTTGAAAAATGCTATAGTTAAGTATCGCCTCGTATTTTAATTGTTATTACTACTTTTACTCATTTAACAAATTATCATCTACTTATTGTCGTTTATGATTTATTTTTCCTCTTGAGCCTACCACTTTTCAAAATAAAAAAGAATGCAATATACACTGAGTACATGTCACATTCCCTAATTTACTGGACATCTAACGAGTATATAAAAACCTAAGACTACCTTTATCAAGAAGTGCCATGTGGACAACTTAAACTGATTTAGCATTCTTTGATTGATTTGTTGACTACCTTCACCAAAAAGTGCCATGTGGATAACTTAAATTGATTTGGCATTCTTTGATTGATTTGTTGTTTTAGCACTATCTTCACTAATAATTGTCATTTGCAATTGACCACTTGACTGACATGTGTCTTTGGTATATGTTTAATCATGGAAGGTTGGTTTAGGAATATGAGTGCTTGGTTGAAATCAGTGATGCATATGGTACAAATACACACAGCTTTTAGTAATTTCCTATGGATACATTTAACCCTTACTTTAATTTACCACTCATTTAACCATTTCAATTTCAATTAAATGAGTCAGAAAATTGGGAAGGCACTCGAACAGCTTTAACCCTTACATTAATTTACCACTCATTTAACCGTTTCAATTACAATTACAAGAGCCAGAAAATTGGAAAGGCACTCAAATGGCTATCTCACTCTTACAATATGAGTTGAAGCCTTAAAAGCCTGCAATCTTCCATTTGGGTCTTTTTGATTTCCTTGATTTTAGATTCTTTTCGTGTTTCTTAGTGTTCAGTTTCAGATGAAAAGCATAACCTCGATAAGGTTTTGGAAGCTTTCAGACACATGTTTCTTTCTTGGAAAAAAAGTGCTCACAACCAGTATTAATCAACTGATGCTCACAGTGCTCTTTGGTAAGGGAAATTTCTATTTGTTTTATTTGCATCCAAAATACAAAATAAATGTTGCATGGATAGAGAATCACCAGTAATTTGATTAAATTTTCCCTTTTTTTTATTGCATTTGGATAGAAATGTATAACAATATGGAAAAAAATTATTTGTTATATCATTGTTTTCATCAGATAATTAGTTGTAGGTTTGCTGTATCATTGTTTTTATGAATTTGCATTCATCAGATAATTTATCTCTTGCCACAGAGTTTGAAGATCAACAAATAATAACATATTCACGATGGTCTTGGTTTGCAGGTTTGTCTTGAACTACTGTTGTTATTGTTTACTGCCTATTAGATGAATTGTCGGAGAGACAGTTTCTATTTCATTTATAAAAAAAAATGATTAAGACAATAGTTTAGAATCTTTAAAACACTACTTTCATTAATCTACTCCGGATATTGTTGATTATAGCATTAGAAGGAGCAGTGTAACAGTTACTGCTATTAGCTGTACTATTGGTATTGTTCAAACAAGATAGGGCCATCCTTCCCCCTCCCTCCCTTCTCTTGCTGTTGACCAGCAAATCTTGCCCAGTCTAAAGTAAAGTGCACTGCTTGTGTTACAACCTCTTCCTACACATGTATATATTTGTTAATTTATACATGCGGGCATACAGAAGTGCACTGCTTTTTTTTTTTTTTTTTTTTTTTTAACTTTGCTTGGTTTGTTTTTTATGATTGCATGGTAGTTTATTTCTCATCTATTAGAAATATAACTAAAAGTTTAAAAAGACAACTCATTCCATAACTAATTTCAAAACTACAAATGCATTATCCTTCGGTGCCATGCTAGTAATAAAACTATGATGCATTTGCATTAGGCACATTAGAAAGCAAATAGTACCGATAAAAATAAATAGTGTATTCGGTATTTTGTTTTTTTTTTCCCCTTATTCTTTGTGTTTCGGACCAATTTGCCCAGATCTGAATTCTGAACCAGATTTGTGGATAAGATTGTGAAATAAAAAAAAAAAAAAATAGCTCGACCCATATGACGAAACAAATTTTACGGTCCACACTATAAATGTAAAGCCCACAAGCTCCTCACTTCCTTCGATACGTGTGGTTTAGCTTTTACTTTGGGCCAGTCACAAAAAATTCAAAGCCCATTGGTCCCACACTTCCTGTTGTTACGTGTTGTCTAGCGTTTGCTTTGGGCTTGCCTATAGTTGAGATACGTTTCCCCATTTGTTGCATTTCTAAACTTCAAACACGTAAAAGTTACATATAATCATAATTATTGCAAAATTTGGGTATAGTCATAGTTGGAATTTTCAAAATTGGAAACGTAAATAGCAGCTTTTTTTTATAAAAAAAAAAAAAAAATTTCTATCAGGGGAAGGATGGAATTTGAGAAGTGAGGAGAGGGCAAGGAAATTAAAATCCAGAACCTGTACCTTTTAAAGTTTCAACTTTAACCATTAGACCAACGCCTTTTCGATAATAGCAGTTTTTCTTAATTTTTGTCAGAATTTTAGAAACCTTTTCTCAAATTACATGAATCTTTAGAACAAGAAAACAGATAGCTTGAGCTTTCAGATTTACTAATATCAAGAAAAAGTATCTTTTTGCTACTAACATTGGCCTTACTCCTTTTTTTTTTTCCCTCTGTTTTCATGCACAAAACAAGTCAATATTAGGGAACTGAAAAGTGAAAACGTGTGTTATATTATGTCCTATAACACTAGTAATTGATAGCACCATCTCACCTAATTGAAAAGGTCTCTTTTCCACAGGACCACAACAGAGAGGGACGTCCATCAAACGTTGTTGAATTTGTCTACTTACAACGTATGTTAAACATCATCCTGAAAGCACATTTAGGGATGAGAACATTTCTGCATGAGAAATAGAAGCCATACAACCTTAGTAGAGGTCATTTGATTTGACTACCCTTGTTCACTTCTATCTACTTTTTTTTCCTGCGACCAAGTACGACAGATGCACCTCTGATTTCACCGTCTTTATTTGCATTCACCAAATAACAATAAGGTCAATAAATTGAAATGACATTGGAAGAAAAAAACACCAACTACTCAAATTTTATATAACCAAGTAATCATCTGAAGTCAATGACTTCCTTCCTATCTCAAAATCTTTCAAAAAGCTTTTAACAACAAACTCTATCTGACACTACATGATCCCTGCATTGCAATATGACAATTATATTCTTAGTAAAACAAAGTCTTCTATTTTGGATCGCTTTCAGTAAGAAGACGGTAGACATATACTAGAAGAATTCATTGACCGGTTCAATGATAACACTTGTAATAATTCAATTGTATAGTCCCCCTTCAACAACAGAGAAGAAAGACTTGATAGAACATGCAACTCAAGCTTCCACGCTGCCAGAGTGGGAAGGTCATGCCAGGAGATGGCTCAGAATGGCTGTTGGTATGTATCATTCCTTGTCGGTAACGAATTTCCTTACATGCTTTGATACTGCTATCATGGAACTGGTGGAAAGGTTTCCATTTCTCCAGGCTTTATAAGCTTTTGGATGTTAAAATTCTACTACAGTTGAATTAGATTATAGACTTCCTTGTAAGTTCTTACAGGTCTACTTCTAACAGCTAGTCTTTGATTGCTTGAATTTTGTACCCATCTAATTTAGTCATTATATTTCACCAGAGACTCAAACTGGTCAATCTGATTAAAGAAATCATAAGTAAAGATATTGGTAGATGTTGGTAGAAATCTGATTTAAGTACAGTTTATGCAGGCTGTAGCCTTTCTAGAAAACAGTAGGTGCAAACCAGCTGTTAGGGAATTGAATAACAGGCAACAGTGGTGTGTAATGCTAACAATAGCTGACCATCCTTCTCCATGCAGCTTAAGCAAGAGGAACTCTGTTATGCTTGCACACTGAAGCAAGGGTAGATAGGTTTCTATCAGTTATGCAATTTTTCTTTCTTTTCGATTTAAGAGGGGGAGGAAGAAGCTTAATTATGAATGTACTCTATGCAATGCCTTCTATCAATTCCTTGAACATCTAGTGCCAATCTCAAGTGCAGATCTCAGTTGAATCTGTCCTTACTGTACCTGAATTCAGCATTAACAAAACCCTTACCCTTGATGTTCACTAAATTTGTCTATTTGATTAAGAACTAAAGCTCAAATGATCTTTCTACTGTACAGAATACGATAAGGAGAGACTAGATCGATTATACTTTTCATTCCCTAACTATTGTAAACCCCTTATGTTTCTGTAGAAAAATCAGAATAAATGGACTTATGCTTGCCTCAAATGACATGTTTCTGCATTTTTAAGTTCGAGTCCTATTTCATATGCTATTTGAGTTCAATACTAAAACACGAAATGCACAATCCTGTGACTTTAACAAGAAACGATTCTGCTATGCATTAGTTCTTAAATGTCGAAGATAATTGTTGCATTAGCCAGCTAAAACAATTCCAAGTTTTTCCAGCTTCAGGAGGGGGGAAAAGTGCACATTGAAGTGGCTGAATCATTGTTGGCTTCTATTTCAGAAATAATAGAAGCGGTGGTGTGCATAGGTATAGAACAGGATGCTTTCATGCATTTTGGATCCTATCTTTATCGGGCTTCTGCTGTCATAATGGAGTTAAAAATGGATAGCAATAATCCAACAAACACAATAGAGATACTGAAGTCTCTATCTAGAAGAATTGATTTGGCCAAAGACCTCACTAACAAATGCCAACAATTGGCACAAAAATTTCACAGTGCAGGCGTAAGTACTATTGTGGAAGAGCTAGAACATGTCATTCAAAGTATGGGGGAAGACCTTAGTTTGATACCACAATCAACAAAAGGAGAAAGAAACTATACAGAAATTGCTACTAGTTCTCTTTCTAAAGAAATGAAAAATGCTAAATTTGTAGTTACTGGAAATCAAGGTTCAAAGCATGGAGAGCTTGACAGACGAGAACAGCTGGCTTTGGAGGATATGTCGAATAAGGAGTCAATAGAAAGTGAAAAAGATCTGTATTCTATTGATATTGAAGATTCCATGAGTACATCCAATCTCTCTGTGAACAATAGCATTGGAACAACAAATAGCAGAAATCTCACAAACTGCGACAGCTGGAGTGGTGTATCTTTGGTACGCTTGCCAGACATGGCTCAGTACCTGGAGCCTCTGTATGAAACTTTCTTTTGCCCTCTGACAAACAAGATCATGGATGATCCAGTAACCATAGAAAGCGGAGTTACATATGAAAGGAAAGCTATAAGTGAGTGGTTTAGTAAGTTTGAGATCCCTGAGGAAATTTCCTGCCCAAAGTCGGGGCAGAGGCTGCGAAGCAAAACTTTGAACCCTAATGTTGCCTTGAAAGGAACCATAGATGAATGGAAGGAAAGAAATGACGCAGCAAGGATGAAGGTTGCTCGGGCAGCTTTGTCATTGGCAAGCAGTGAGAACATGATACTTGAAGCACTAGATGATCTGCATGCTATGTGCCAAAGCAATCAGTACAAGAGCGTGCAAATTCGGAGTATAGGGATCATTCCATTGCTTGCCAACTTTTTGGATTATAAAAGTAGAGATGTAAGATGTGCAACCATACAGCTATTGAATCAACTAGCCAAGGTTGATGATGATGGCAAGGTGATCTTCTCTTCTCCTTTAACTTGGAATATTTCCATCATTTTGTCTGTGTAGCTTCAGGGTGAATTTGTGTTACTATGATGCTTCTACTCATTTATTAAAACCAGAGTTCAATTAACTTAATGGAAAAACAAATCTGATCCTCCTAGCAATAAGAAATGATAGATCAGGACAAAGTTCAGTTGCTTACTCTTTCAAGACAATAGAGTAGATTCAAAAGGTCCATATAATTTTAGATCTCAAAATAAAATAAGGAACTCTTTTAAGGGTAGTGTTCTATTGCTGTCTCCAAACGTTAGAGCATCTTTTATCCAGTACTCCTCTTCATTCTTTTATTTGCACAGGATTTGCATTTTTATCCTACATGCACATAGTTATTAGAACATAATAATCTGTTGTATTTCCCATTCCACCAAATATGCTGTTACCCATCCAATTGTCTGAAGAACTTTGGAGGGGAGGATAAAAAATGTTCGAGAAGAACTATGTGCATTGTCAAAACAAATTGTAGCAGTAATGTGTTTGCCGGCTATTTTATGTGCAGGAAACTGTTTCCAAGGTGGTTGATATTTCAAAGCTAATAAAGATGCTTTCAAGTAATAACCAGCCTATTAGGCATACATCCGCCACACTTTTGCTTGAGCTTTCCAAATGCCAGTTTTTCTGTATCAAAATTGCCAAGATTTCTGGAGGCATCCTGATGTTGATAACAACAACGTACAGGCAATCCACAGATGAATACACTTCAGTAACAGCTCAAGAAATCTTAAAGAATCTGGAAAAATCACCAGATAACATTAAACTCATGGCAGAAAACGGGTACTGGGGACCACTGTTAAACCATCTTACAGAAGGTAATATCCAAAATATTCTGGAGAATTCGTTGCTATCTTACTTCCAAAAACATTATCATCTGACAAAGGAAGACTAATATAAGATACTAAAATGTTCTTCAACCTGTATCCCTATACGTGAGTTTAGGTAGCGTAAGCAACAAAGTTGGGAAACAATTATCAATATACAATATTATAGTAGATCAAGTCATTCAATACTCCTGGTTTCTGCAACACATAAAACCTGGCTTAGCCACAACTATCCATGTTCATTGGGCGCTAGACATGATTCTTTTTGTCTGCCTCCACAATATCCATATCTTTCTGGCCTGAAGCTACTGAATTTCCAGCTCCTTTCTTCCCAAACTCCAATTCCCATCAATTGGTGGCTATGTGCAAGTCTTGTTAAGGGGAGCCACGGCCATTATTTTGTACGACATAAAATATCCATTACGCATGCGAACTAAACTGTGCAAAGTTTAAACCAACAGGTAGTGTAGAGATGAAAATAGAGATGGCATGCTACCTTGGTGAAAATTGTCCTGGTCCAGACAGCAAAGTTTATATCACTGAGACGGCTTCTTCAGCTTTGATCAACATGGTACGCGGTGGCAGTTCTCTCAGCAGAAGTGCAGCCTTTAAAGCCTTGAGACAAATTACTTGCTACCAACCTGATCATGCAATACTTTTGGAGGCAGGGATTGTGCAAATCATGGTTGAAGAGATGTTTGCAAGAACAATTCATGATGAACCAGTAAACTCAAAGAATGAGGCTGCGGCAATACTTGCAAATATATTTGAGTCCGGAGTAGAGCTGGAGAATCTCCAAGTAAATGTCCATGGCCACACAATGGCTTCAGATTACATTATCCATAACATCATCTTGTGGATAAAAAACTCGACTCCAGAAGATTTCAGCATCAATCTCATCAGGATCCTGTTATGCCTCTTGAAGTTCCCCAAAGCATCTGCTACCATTGTTTCTGTGGTCAAAGGAACGGAAGCTAGTTACAATCTGACTGAGCTTATAAACAACCCGAATGAAGAACTTGGGATTGTATCAATCAAACTGCTCATGATCCTCGCATCATTTATGGGGCACACTCTATCAGACAGACTATGCAAAACCAAGGGCCAACCAGAGAGCTTAATAGCAAATCCAACCGAAGTTGGTCTTATCACTGAGAAGCATGCGGTATCAGCAAATTTCCTAGCTAAGCTTCCCCATCAAAACATAACACTCAACCTAGCTTTGCTCAATAAAAACGCAGTCCCAAAAATCATTGAAAGCATCACTTGGATACAAAGGACAGGCACAAGGGCAAGCAGATATGCAAGCACTTATCTTGAAGGCCTTGTGGGCACGCTTGTGAGATTTACAACTACATTGTATGATTATCGAGTACTATCTTTAGTGAGAGACTACAACTTCACATCACTCTTTACTGAACTGATCATGAAGACATCCAGCGATGAAGTTCAGAAGTTGTCAGCTTTTGGGCTCAAGAATCTGTCGGAGCAATCAGTCATTCTTTCAAAACCACCCAAGATCAAGAAAAACAGGTACAGGAAAGCTTTCATGTTGATCAAGTTTTTCTCATGCAGCTCATTTAAGGACGAAAGGATCCCGCTTTGCCCAGTTCATAGAGGAGCTTGTTCTTCACAAGACACCTTTTGCCTGATTGATGCTAATGCAATTGACAGACTCTTGTCCTGCTTAGACCATGACAATGTGGAGGTGGTTCAGGCTGCCGTTTTAGCACTATGTACACTGTTGGATGACAAGGTTGATGTGGACAAGAGTGTGAAAATCTTATCTGATATGCATGCCATCAAGCATGTCCTAAATATTGTGAAGGAGCACAAAGAAGAAGGCCTATTGCAAAAATCATTTTGGATGATAGATAGGTTCCTCTTGAAAGGTGGGATTGAAACAATTTCTGATATATCGGAGGACAGATTGTTTCCTACAACACTAATCAGTGCATTCCACCATGGGGATGACCGCACAAGGGAAATGGCTGAGAAAATCTTGAGGCATTTCAATAAAATGCCTACTATTTCCGCCAATTTTACCATGTAAAAATTTCTTATTAGCTCAAATGTCTTAAATAATTCATGTTGACACAAAAATGTGAATTTGTTTCCTTCAGCATGCTAAGTTACGAAAATTATGCATGCCTTTTAGGAATAACGGAGTTTTAACTTAGCAGGATTTCGAGAACCTAGAAGCCAAAGTAAAGACTAGAGGTTTATATTTTGACATATGCAAGCCGTACAGGAGTATTGGAAACAGCAATGGTAATAAAATTCCACATAAAATATTATAGTTAGAGGGGTTAATTGCATACAAAATAAATACGTACGTAAGAAAAGCTATTACATAAGCTGGCTTGTTTTTCAGCAACTTTTGTTACTTCTGAAGGAACCACCATCTGATATTGCGGTCTTCCGTCATCAAAACCTCCTTGTCCATAATATTCTTCCTGCCAATTTCATACAAAGCTCAGTACTCCTGTTTTCTTGGTTTCTTTCTCCTGGCTAATGCTGTGTAAGACTAGTCAATCGAACATCTTCCTTCACCCATGATGGAGTGTTTGTTTGGCAAGAATTTTGCTGTGTATATGGCTTTTATGTTGTTTTTAAATTTATGTGACGGCTAAATTAGCTTTTGAATGTCTTAAACAAACAATTTTTGTATGACAAGAAACTAATAACCTACACCTTTCGTTACAACTGACAAGTCCAGATGCTAATTCTCAAGAATCATAACGTTTGAATAATTATACAGGACAAAAGTTTTACTATCAAGGTATAATAAGAATGTATTTTGCACGTCTCTGATACTGCTGGTATACTATATCTTGTTTAAATTATCCTATATGAGTTATGTCTTAGTCATAAGGTCGATGGAGGATGTAATTGAGACGTCTCGAGTTGAAATCCTTCCACTTACATTTAAAAAAAAAAAAAAACAGTAATAAGGGCGGCGATGCATACGTTGAGCTAGTATCTTGTACAGACTTTAAAACAACAGTTGCATGCGACCCACAACTACTGGTCACATCAGCCAACGCCAAGTCCCAAAATAGGTACATTTGGAGGCAGCTACTAAGATGCCGGCTGGCATGATTACACAACTAACCCGTTCTGGAATGTAAAACGAGATAGGTTCCCATTAAGTTAGTAGTACTGACAAAAACCAAGTTGTAAAGGAGATCTTTGCTTTTTCTCCAGATGGCATTCCAGATTGAAGCTTTCAGCTGGCTTAGGACGGCAGTTGTTTACTTATTGACACAGGATATCAGATCGCTACAAAAATAGAAGAAACCATTAACTTCATCAAGAATGAATTTTCCTATGCAAAGGATATTTTTGCTCAATCTCCCTTGCATTTTCAATCTAACCTATTGCACTGGAATCTCTACAAAAATGATAGCCTTACCATATTAAAGTGTTGATATTCAAAGCCATATTACGTATTGTTGGTGGTCTTCAAATTTGCATGGTTTTACTGCTCGTATGGACAAATTTGCGGGCTTTTCAAACAAAACAATCGAATAGCCACCTCGAGGAAATATAACATCAGATTCAACTGACATTTAAAATGAGAGTGCAAGGGGAGGGGGGCAGGTATGAGTCATATAGTATTTTCCCTTTTCATATCTGAATAAACAGGTAGTTTTAACTCAGTCGACAATCTATCATTAGCTTGGAAAAAGGAACATATTGTTGACTAGTGAATACAATAATATGTGTGCTGTCTGGAACTTAATCTTCCGGTTGAAAATATGCAGGCAGACAGCCCAAAACTTTTTCATCAACATCATGCAACGAATTAAACAAGAAAAGTGAACGAAATTTGGGATCTTCTGATGAAAATGTTTCTAGAGTAGACTTCGTCAAAAAATATATATATATATCGTGTCACTGTCAAGCTTCAGCAATTTAGGCAGCCAAGGTCTCTTTTGTCTACTATGTAAGTTGAGGACATTCAAGTTTGCGGGAAAAAATCAAACTCCTCTCAACTATTCTCTCCTTATCTCCATCTTTTCCTTTGCTCTCAAACATTGCGTGCATAATTGCTGCATAAGAGTCTGCTTCACGAGGGCCAAGAAGATGGGCTCTTTCTCAATGGAGGACTTTGTTGGAAATGGAGCCCTAAAGGCAATTACCTCAAAGCTGATGGAGGATGGTTGGGATGATGTACCGACTTTGAAGCTCATGAATGCAGAAGATATGAATTCCTTAAACATGACTCAAGAGCAGAAGGTTGGCATACTATCAAATCATCTCTGTTTCATAATCTAGTTCAGACCGTTCAGTAGAAGTTTTCCTTAAGAATGACTTATCAAGTCCTTAACCGCACCATCTTCGAAAAGAGTTTCCAATAATGTTTTTGCAAACAAGGGAATTGTACTTGATGTCTCTTTGATTTCCAGATTTGCCAAATAAGTAATGTCAGACCTTTTTCCATACTGTCATCTACTAACACCCAATTTTGTCAGAAAACTCACCACTAGACGTTCTGTTATAATTTCTTTTCTTTTTTCCAAATTAATCTACTCTTCTGTTTTTGCTAAAGAAATAATAATTTTTTTCCTCATATCTAAAGATCATTATCTTGTCCTACTGAAGGATGCACTTGAAATCAGATCGTACCTGCATGATCGTGCACTAATGCAATATGCTGATCACATGGAGGCCTCTAGGAAATGCCTTCCTGAGCTTCTAAACTTGAGCATGGGAGATCTTTCAACTCATTTTGGAATGAAAAGAGGTCACGTTGTTCGTTTTATGGACAGAACGACTCCACGGGCCGTAGATCCTTTGTCAGCATCAGCGTATCTCACACCAAGGAAACGTACCTCTGGGCCTCTCAGAAATAACAGTATTTACAAGACACGGCCTTCGTCCATCAACTCAAGAGGAAGTCCAAGCATGACAAGATCAAGTGTAAAACCCAGTGTAGCTTATGATATTTCTATTGAGCAGTCCATGGCAGATTTTAAGATCAAAGATGGACATGTTTTTAAAGGTATTGTAGCTTCACTGCCTGCTGAACCAAGAGCATGTGGATGTGTACAGCCTCCACCTGTTGTTGACAATGTTGCTCCACTATCAGCAATTGAGAATGTTTCAGTTCAGAAACTTACCCCAGAATATAAGGTTGGAATGGAGCGTCTGGTGAAAAGCAAGACACCTCCCATGAAGGCTTCAGAACTCTGGCGTGATAAACCAGCAATTCTCCTCTGCCTCCGGCGCCCAGGGTAAGCCTTAATGCAATTTGTGTTCGATCATCATCATCATATTTTGTGTATATCTGCCCAGGTTATGCATTTCTCAATTCAAATTGCTTCAAGGTCTAAAAGCTTTTTGCACCAAGTACAAACAAAAATGCACAAAAAGTTAATTATTTTTAACACCCATACAAAACCTTGAAAAATAAGTATCAGAATTCTCAAAATATGGTATTTGCACAGATTGAAGATATTGCATGAAAGCTTATTAACATATTTAGTCTAACGTGGTATTAAGCAGAAGGCACCTTATACATCCTGTGTTTCCAGGTAGGTACTTATTCAAACACTGCAGATATTGGACAGATTTGGCATTTGATTTTCTTTTACATCATTAAAAAATCACGCATAACAGTATTTTTCTCTGTAAATGGGGGCAAAAAACAAAACAGGTGCATCATGTGCAGAGCTGAAGCTCATCAACTTTATTCCAGAAAACCCATCTTTGATGCAATCGGGGTTCAGTTGTTTGCAGTTATTCACGAGCACATAGAACCAGAGGTATTCTACTAGTCACCTTTGACATATTCTCGTGTCTTCTCACACAACTTAAACTATTACTTTGATTGTTATAGGTAAAAGACTTCTGGCCCCGTTATTGGGGTGGTGGTGTGGTCTATGACAGAGGAATGGAATTCTTTAAAGCACTGGGCGGAGGAAAGCTTCTAAAAGATAAATTTATATCAGGGTTCCTCTTAAATCCTCAAGCTATTGCAAATTATAAGAAAGCCAAGGCTACAGGGTTGGAGCATAACTTCAAGGGGGAAGGTGAGATAAAAGGTGGCCTCTTCATAGTTGGCAGAGGAAAGACTGGCATTGCTTATCAGTTCATTGAGAGAAACTTCGGAGACTGGGCACCACTACCTGAAGTCCTTGATATCTGCAACCAATTGCAGGTATTTCTTTTAGGCTTCCTTCAACTTTTCTGGTGCTTTTCTACTGTGAAATTCTCATCCTAAAGAGCTCTTCTTTACACATGCAGAATCAGCAAAATCAATCGGAGTCTGTCAAATTATCACAAAAGGACTAAATTAGTATATTACAAAATCTGTAAACAGGTGTAATTTGTGCATTTCTACTGTCATATTCTAGTTCTGGATATTGTTTCTCAGCTATTTAGTTCACAACATCATGAACATTATTTCCTTGCACAAGAATTTATTGTATCATCTTTACCCCCATTCGAATACTAACTCTTTTTCCAAAAGTAAAAAATTCGAATAGACAAGACAATTCATGCAACAAAACTAACCACATTGAGTAGTGTACTAACAAACAAGAGTGTGAAGTTTCCTTGCTTTTTTACTGTAACTAGGAAGGCAAAATAAAACTTGTAAACAATTGCTGTCATCTTTTGATCCATTAATACTGGAAAATGATCATCCACTGGATGATCCATCTGGAAAAGAAGTACATTCTTTCATGATCCAGTGAAAACTTCAGCTGAAGCTGGAAATATCTCTCACTATCTATAGCAAAGAATGTCTTTTCCATTCCAAAGCAATAGATGATCTATCCCAATGTCAAAGAAGCAGAAACAGAAAAGAAAAAATGAGACATCTGAAGCATGTTAGGGATTTAAAATCATTATGAATCAGATGCTGTTTCTGCAATATAAACATCGAAATTGTCAACAATCCAGTTGTAATGTCATCTGATGTGCATTTTCTTATTGATGGATATCTTTCCGGAATGTTTCAAGCAAAATTTACGTATCATTTGAGAGATAGAGGAAAAAGAACTTTTACCTCGTGGAAAAAGATTCTGATAGGAAGATTTCCCAAGCCACCCCTCATTCAAAAGATGGATAAACATCTTAGCTAAGCACCCTCACAAACCAAATTATTGTCCGTCTTTTATGTAATATATGATGGAATGGTTTCTTCACAGAATGCACTCTTTTCACAAGATTAAAAACCAACTAGATTGGCATAGGAGCAACTTTTTCATATTCATTCCATACCATGCCTTACTTTTATGACCCTTCCCAAGTTGCAGTACCATCAGCAAGAGTTTCAAGCATTACAAAATCCATCACCAGAAATCCCCACAAGAACATTTCCCATCCTTAAACAAATGGTAGCGTACAGCATCTCTAACAAGGATTTCCCTCTGGGTTATCTTGGAAATAATTTTAGTTGCATTGTGGCAGTCACCACATACTCGGAGGTTTTTCACCACTCTAATGGGTAAGGCAGGAGGGACAAAAAGCAAACCAAAAGCAATAGCAAGCCTCTCACTATGGTGGTTCAGACTTTTTATTTTTTCCGACTCCTCAATATCATGAAGTATTGAACTCACGTCTGGAATATATCCCTCATCTATCATTTTGAGATTCAACTTTTCCAGTTCATTGTATATTTGATCTGAAAATGGACTGGACTTGTCATCGGCAGAGAAAATATGCACCTTGTTCTTGTATTTAATCCAACTAAACCCTGGCTCCTTTTTGACACCCTTATCTCGCATTCTTCTTCTTAATTGAGCAACCTCACCCCATAGTCCTCTAGACGCATACATACTTGAGAGCAAAACATAGCTAGCAGGGTTTTCCGGGTCTAGTTCCTGAAGATATTTTGCAGCCCATTTCCCAATTTCTATGTTACCACGAGATCTGCAAGAGCTCAGCAATGTAGCCCAGCCAATTGCGTCAGGTTTGCAAGGCATCTTCTGTATAAAATCTTTAGCTTCTTCTAACTTCCCGGCACGGCTAAGTAGATCTATCATGCAAGTATAGTGATCAACCATTGGCTTTATTCCATATTCCTCAACCATTAATTGAAAATAGTGATGCCCTTCTTTTACCATTCCTGCTCTGCTGCAGGCTGAAAGAATGCCAATGAAAGTAACACTGTCTGGTTGTAGTCCGCTGGCCAACATTTTCTCAAATATATCCACTGTTTCATTGGCTTTTCCAAATTGCGCATAACCTGATACTAGTGCAGTCCAAGAAACTTCATCCTTAATCTTCATTTCATTAAACATCTGATGAGAATCTCCTATACTTCCACACTTACCATAGAGTGTTACAAGTGCATTAGCAACAGTGGTAAAGGAAATTACACCTGAAACTTGTGCTTGAGCATGAAACTGGCCTCCCTCTTCCAAGCTAGCTAGGTTCCCACAGGAGCTAATTACGCTTCCTAATGTATATTCATCTGGCTCTATCCCAATTCTCTGCATCTCACAAAAGATCTGAATGGCTTTCTCACTGTACCCATTCTGGCCAAACCCCACAACCATTGCAGTCCAAGAGACAATATTTTTGTATGGCATGCTCTTAAAAACTGTCTCTGCAGACGTAATGCTTCTACACTTTGAGTACATGTCAACAAGAGCACTGCCGACGAAAACATTATCAACATGATTGGTTTTAACTGCAAAAGCATGAATCTGTTTACCTTCTTTTAGTGCTATAAGACCTCCAGAAGCAGTGAGAATGCTCCCAAAAGTAAACTGATCAACAGCCAATCCTTCCAACATCATATTTCGGAATAAATCAATTGCATCTATCTCAAGACAATTTTGTGTTAGCCCTGTAATCATTGTGGTCCATGAAATCGAATCTTTTTCAGTCATATGACTAAACAAATGCCCTGCCTCTTCCACCATCCCACACCTCAAAAAACCCATAATCATCGTGTTATGTATGACCAGATTCCTTTCAGGTAACTCATCAAAAACCTGTTTTGCATCACATATCAACCCTGACTTTGCATACATATCTACTAAAGGACTCCCCACAAACACATAAGACATAAAACCACATTTCGTGATTTGCCCGTGAACTTGCCTACCCAATTCAATCCACCCTTTGTTCAACGACAATATAAGCATCTTAGAGAATGTAATCCTATTCAAACTCCCCAACCCATCTCTTATCATCAACTTATAAGCCTTTAAAGCCTCATTAGACATCCCTCTGGACGCATATCCTGAAATAATCAAATTCCAAGAAACACCATCTTTTTTTGGCATCAATTTGAACACTTCTTCCATTTTTGAAAGATTCCCTGATTTTGAATAAGCTGAAAGAATGGTGTTCCATGAGAAAAGATTTGGTTTTGGAATTTTATCGAACACATTGCGTGCATACACTACGTTGTGGAGCTTTATGTAGCTGTTTATAAGGTTGTTTAGCAAAAAGGTTTCTGGGTTTTCTAGGGTTTTGATTATGATGCAGTGGAGCTTCTTAGCTTGGCTTAAATTTTTGTTTTCACAGCAGTTTTTGAGTATTGAACAACAGTAACTGGAAATACCAGACATAGAGGCAAGAAGGTTGGGTTTTGGCGGGAATTGTATGTTATGGTTAGGTTGACTGGTGTTAGATCACGTGGGATGTCACGTGCGATTGCCAGCGAACTTGAAAGGAATTGAGGAGAATAATGGCTGGGAAAATTTGACGTGTTGAAGTTGATGAATAACGTTTTATATTTCATGATAGTGGAACAACGATTATGGCACATTGTCCAAGGGTTTTTTAATTCTTTTTTCATTGTCTCAGATTGTTTTTCTTTTAAACTCATTTTCATTGATATTTCCTTGGCAATTAGATTAATGGAGACAGCAAAGAATTGTTTTTGAAGGCTTTGAGTATCCTGTTGGTTATCAGAAAACAGAATTTAATAAGCAGAAAAGAGAATTTAATAAGCAAAAAAGAGAGGGAAGAAATTTAATAAGCAAAATTCAGTCACTCATTCTCATTCAGAGAGAGGGGATAGGGACGATTGCTGTCCATAAAGGTTCACGGCCATAATTTGATCGAATCTATGGTTCAAATCACATCTTTTACATTAATTTTAACATCATACGTGAAGTTCGCAAATTTTTGTTCTATACTTACAGTATGTTAAAGATGAATTACATCCGGAACAAATAAAATTACATCCTATGAAACTAAACAAAATTTGTCCAAACAATTTTTCTGATGAACATTTCCTGGCCCTGGTCCTCCTCCATCCGGAATCCCGAAGTGCTGGACGTCTTTTTCTGTACACAGACATCTGCAGAATCAATTTTTTATGTATGAAAAGCTTGTACCCATCGTGGCTTTCATAAAAATCAGAGCTGCTGCTGAATTGTATGGACTTCTTATTAGTAATCTATAGAAGTTTTCCTACTGAGTGACATCCTCAAAATCTGTCTTATCTTTTGTAGTAAATATAAATATAGAGACCTCAGCAAGCATACTGTACCTAGTCATCTTATGACTCTGATGACATGACTGTCATATGCCAAAAGCAACCTTCTTTGGATAGCCATTTTTCCCCCAAAAAAATTTTAGCCAGAGCTAGATCAGTGTTTTACCAACTTGACAAGCTCAACAGTAGATAACTGGACTTAGATTGTCAATCTTAAAAATCAGTTGAAGTTTTGTTTGTCAGATTTCCCGCTTTCATGCTGCAGAGCATCAACAACGAAATTAATAAGGTAACACTGAAGAAAGAAATAGATGGCGAAGGTTCCATCTCAACCAACAAACCATATTTCCAATTATTGTTTTGTAATTTAGAATGGAAAAATAAATAAATAAAACAAGAAGAACGAGCACAAATAGAATCACATCACACTGTTTTAAAACCAAAAGAAATGTACTAGTATCGTTTTCATTGGCAACAGGTCAGCAACACAGAATGCTTCCCACTTCTTCCAGCTAGAATTGAAAATTAAAGCATAGTTTCAACTAATATCTTCTTAAGCGCCCAGAATTGATTACAAGGCTTACAACCATCCCCTGTTCCTCTTGCAATGTCCAAAAATTTACGTTCTACGGTCCAAAACCCCTCCTCTTCATCGCGCTATTATCAAATATCATTGGCTTTTCCTCAGCCATGTGGGAGAAGATTCAAGATTCGATGTGCTGTATTTTGTAATAGATAATTTACCAAGAAGGACCGTACAAGAACAAAATCACTGAGCTTTTAAGATGCTTCAATAGTGGTAGTAGAGCTCCAGCCAAAGATACAACTTGGTCCATCTACTTGGGGAAGGCTTTTGTATGGCAAAAGGTGAAACTGTACTTTCTCAAACCTTTGACTGAATGGTTAATCTTGGTATGCAGAGATATCCTCATTCATCGACCTCTTTAAAAAATTATCAGAATGTACCAAATTACAAACTTAAGAAACACGATCAGAGTTCAGCTTTCATGTGGCCTGGCGCCAGAGACCCTACAATTGCAGAAGTTAATTCTTTGATCAGTTTAGCATCCTTGTACTGCTTTAGATTTTTTTTTTTTTTTTTTAAAAAGTGAGATCAGGAGATCCAATACCACTTATATCCTCGCTGCTGAGAGGAGCACTTGAATTTAAGCCCATTTGGACTATATTATGAAGCTCATCTTCCCACACATTAGGTACCTATAAATGATTGTGAGTATAGATACAGGGTACAAAGAATGGAGGCATAGTCTATGCCTTTTTCCCACTCGGAAGAAATAAGTTTCCGCTGTTCCAGAGTATTTTATCAGTAAAACCTAGTCTACCCCGATACATCAAAAGAAGAGAAGACAAGCAAAATGCAAAATCAAAGCTTTATGATAACAGGGCTTACATGAGATGAAGGTTCCTTCAAGTTTCCACTCACGGTGGTCAGAGGTGAATTGATGGATCTTCGAAGCACATCTGAAGGGCTCCCCAGGCCATGAAGACCTGCTTGGACCATTCCTTGTTGTGATTGATGCAGCTGAGGATATGCCATACTCATATCAGGTGGAAAAGTAAGTGATGAAGGACCAGCTCGGGTTTGAAGGACCTTTGGTCAAGGTAATGGATATGTATGAATCAGAAATCATGCCAATTTAGACAAGAAGTTTTGCAATCAATATGTCATGTTTGCGTAATGATGTTTTTCTTACATCTTTTGCGAGGAGCCCTTCAATGTTAAAATCTAACCTTGGGTTTACTGTTGCAAGCTTCATTGACAGGAACTGAATAAAAAGAGAAGAAAATACAATCAGACACATAATACCTCAACATGTAGAAGAAAAATAAAATCTGAAATGGGCATGGGCACTAACAACTATTCTACACCACATCATATCCTCAATGACCGTGTAAAAGGTATTTAACATCAACTATGTCAAAGTGACCCAAAATCTTTTACCTTTGTGGAACGATTGAGAGAGCCATTTCACTAATTAGTGCTCTAAAGATGCAGGAAAGAAATCTTATGAAGCAATTAAAGCATGTCCAAGAGAACTTTAAACAATTGTGACTATATAGAACGCATATAAGGTAGAAAAAAAAACACACATTCACACACACATAAAATGTGGGAAACAGTAGGTGAAAAATGCAATCTTTAAATCCTCTAACCTCAACTTGACGTTGTAGAGATTGGACGTAGTTAATGATCTCATCCAGCATAACAGCTTTTCCAGTAACCTGAAAATCAACCAATATTGAGTAACAAATAAAGCATAATCTGCAGAGTTGTAAATACAACATAGGAACATATGAAATTCTTTGAACAGCACCAACCTTGCTGCAGCCAGGGACAAGATCCTGAAGAAACTTCATCCTTTCACTGATCTTCTCCCTCCTTACCTACAAGTGAAATCTTTAGTTCAACTCAAGAATGGAGATGCTGAGGCTCTCATTGTATAAGGGCATGCAAATATTGAACTGATCAATAAAACATGCAAAATTCACATGAAGTCTTACTCTCTCCGCAAGACTATGGCTGTTTGTGGCCTGGCCTCTTCTTGCTCTGACATGAATGTATTCTTCTTTAGGTGAACCTGAGGCTTGAGGTCCCTGTTTACCATTTTTTCCACCAGGCTTGCTGGAGGTTGGATTCTGGTCTCCCTTCTTCTGAACTTCAGTACCATCATTTGGAACTTCAGCAGCTTGTTGTGAAGATCCCTTTTTTTGGTTGTGTTCAGAATCCTGTCCGAACAAGAATATTATCACGAGGAAGCAAAATTGGCGTGAATGCATACTGCAAATGCTACATATGCAATTAAAGTGCTACAATTCATTGACTGCCAAAAACAATAAATTTAATCCTACCTGACCACATCTTTTCCTCTTCTTTGATCCAATTCCCTTAGGAGTAGACTCTCCATCTGCTGCATCCAATTCTTCTTGACCACCTCGGCCACTAAATTCAGCTTCATCAGAATCATTGCCAGAAGCACCGACACCTCCTTTAGCTTCATCGTGAGACCTCACTAAGCTCTCACTCTTCTTCTCATTCTTGAGAGGGATTCCCTCAGAGGGCCCACACTCAGTAGGAAAAGAAACATGTTTGGAACTTTCAGTCATGTTCATCTCATTTTTTGGGGGCTGCATTTCAGATGTTGGATTCAGCCCATTTCCCATCAAAGCCTCTTGAGATCCTAGCATTGATGCCAGCCCCCCAGCATATGGATTCATTGAATCAGATGCATTGAAGGGATTAATTAATTCACTAAAATTTCCACCACTGAAGCACGAATATCTCGCTGCTCTTTCAATGAAACCTGAATCAGCAGGAAAATGAGCCAAAGTCTGAGGAAGATACCCAGGTGAACCTGGTAGAAACATGCCCCCTTTCAACATTGCATTAGGTGGAGTCCATCCCATTCCCATACCAACTAAACTATCAAGACCAGCTCTCAGGGGTCCCAAACCACCTGCTCTATTCCCCAAAGCATTTGAAGTACTAGTATTATGTTGAACATTGTTGTCATTGAAACCTAAATTTTGTGCAGTCAATGACTGTTCCCACATAGTAGGACACAATGAATCAATTACTGCAGCATTGGAGCTAGAAGGTTGCTCCAGATTGCCTGAAGAAATCAATCCCATGGATGCATTGGACAGGGAATTACCACTTAATTGCCATTCTGAAGGCATATTCGAGGATTGGTAGTTCAGAAGATCTTCATTCCTCTTCTCTGGTCCAATATTATCCTTTTCAGCCATATCCATTATGCTTGAAGAACTTCCAAACTTGGCAAATAACAATCCGTTGCAGTTAGTTTTCTTTCAAGAATCGGATAGGACTAGCAAGATTTGATTTTTACAAAACTACCCTAAAAATTCCAACTTTGTTCACTTTCTTCAACAAAAAGACCTATCATAAGCAAAGAGTGAAACCAAAAAAAATTACATTAACCTGTTAAACTAGCTCAACAACTAGATAAAAATTTCAACCAACCATGGTAAAAAATAGGAGAGTACTACTAAATTTAGACAGAGAAATAGGTACATACTAAACCTGTCCAAATAGCTGAAATGAAGCAAGCAAAAATGATCCCAAATGCACACTTACATTTATTACCAATGAGTTAGAGTTAAACAACGATATGTTTGGAAAGAGTCCGTGCACCAAAAAAGTATATTAAAGAACGGCATATAGAAGAACATCGGTTTTTCCAAAGCAACCACTGAATTTCCAGAAGTCCCTATAAATTTGCACTAAAGAAACTCCTGGATATCCAAAACAAGAAAGGAAGAAAAGCCCAGCTCAGTAGAAAGCTAAAAAAAGTGAGCAGAAGCAATTAATTGCGCAGAGACATTGATTTTGGCACAATGAATACTCATTCAACCACTGCAGAAACCCTAGTCAGAAGTAAACAGAGCTCTGAAACAGAGAAAGACCCAACTAAAAGGTGTGAGAAAAGAAAGATACCCAATTTCAGATTCTGAGCTGCTGATACTTTTTGTAATACGCTCTGCATACCTTAATCTTGAACTGCTGACTTTTTCCTTTATTTTGTAAAAAAAATTTCTACTTTCTTGAAATTTAGTACTTAAAGTTCTGGGATTCTGAGGACTCTGCTGTTCAAACTTTTGAACAACAAAGATGTTAGTTACAGGAGGGGTGGAAAGGAGAGAGAAAAATGTGTAAGAAGTAAGTATAATGATCAGATTGAGGAGTTAAGGACTGGAAGGAGAGAGAAAAAGAAGAAATTTGGTAATTGAATTGAAGGAAGTGAAAAGGAAAGAAAGATTGGGAGCAAAGGTCCTGCATTTATACCCACGCCTGCATCAAAAAAAGTGCTCTTGATGATTAACCACCGCCACTGCTACTGTTAAAAAATTGCCACAAGTAAATTAAACAATCAGAATTTTGATTATGGGGCAGCTAAAAATTAGTCTTTACCTCAAATGGCTTTTCTCCAAAGTAATACAGTACTACGTTGCAAATTTTAAATGTTATTTCAGCAAATGCACAAAAGAAGAAGGGGGAAAAAAAAAAGCAAATTTGCATTTTGAGAAGTCAAATGCTGGAGTTAAATGCTAGCCAAGGTCACGTACCTTTTATTCTCGTTACATGTACGAGTTTGGTCCTTATTACTAAAGGATCCGGGCAAGCATATGAACGTACTAGTTTTGATGGTCCCCTAGCATGAAAAGGAAAAGAAATAGCAGCTATCTTTTCTTGATGCATTAATGGATACTGAGACTGGATCTTTTCTTTCTCAAGTACTCCTTAAATTTCATCTAAAGTAAAAGAAGGAATGGAGTACTTGAAATTTTTCTGGTGAGTGCTAATATCATTTTTCATGTACGATGATTATGATTCTGGGATAAAGCCTACCTTAGCTTTCCTTAGATGCAACAATTTTCTTTGCAATTTCGTACGTGTTTGCTTTTAGTATTAAAAATTTTTTGTTTGACAGTAGTAGAATCCAAGCTGTCTTGGTAAGATTCATTATAGTATGTAATGTTTTACTTTTAAGTTGGAGGTTGTGTTTTTATTAATGGCGATAATACTGGATTGAGCTAGCACCTGACAATTTGCCAACTCTCACCAGATATTAACTCTACTTTATCACATTGTCTTTCTTCATTACTCCTTGGGAGCAGAGCTTATAACGTTTAATAGTTCTGTGTTTGTTTGGTCAAGACACCTATAGTTTATTCTAGTCTTGTACTACTACTTAGCTAGTTGCCTGTTTTCAGTCTTCACATACACTTTTGCCACTTGGGTTGCTTCTGGACGAGGTCTAGTATTCTGTTATAAGTGTATACTGTATAGTATATTCCATCTTGATAACTTGACTAACTTATACTCCATGTAAATTTATCCTGTTCTGCTTTTATTTGTGTTCCTCTCCGGTTCTTCTTGTTACAAATAGCATATCAACTACCTTCATTCTATTTAAGGTGAAAATTGTAACCTTTTCATTATATGTGTGACAATGGTTCCAGCAGTGTTTATTTGAGCTCAAGCTCTTTTAGCACTAATTTCTCGACAGGTTAGATCACAGTAGAGTTTGGGAGGTAAAAGCAAAAAGAACTGCATATGGAGTTGTTTTCTCCCTTTGCTTTGGGAGTATTCTTCATGGCTCAGGTTTGATTTGGAAGCTATAGCAAATTTGACGAGCAAAAGGGGGGCTTCCTTCTGGTCTACGGCAGACGAAAGAGTGAAAATTGCAATGAGAGGCTAAGGACGAAAGATAGATGAGTGCCATAAATTATTTGTTGCAACATTTTGTCATGGCATAGCCTAGGCAAAGTCCTGTAACATACGTCCTTTACTTTCACCCCATTACCCCGAAAAGCAGCCATGAACTCTTGCATGAATATGTAAAAATTATTGAACAAAATCTGTACAGATTTTTCTTGCAGTACTATTTTCATGACTCTTGAAAAAATGCAAAGGCACGTAGTTTTGTTAAATTTTAGAACTTTTAGCATGCTTATGGGAAAGAACGCACGGCAGAAGTTTTATATCATTCTGTTAATGATTTTTGCAAGAGCATGACAAAATAACAAAGCACTGGCACTGTATTATAACTAGCCCGCCCTTTGACATCGATCGATCTTACAGGGAATGAAATGAAATGGTTGCAATCGTCCTGAATGTGATGAAAGATACAACCCATATGATTTGTTGATGACCATGTGGTAAATGTCATATATACGTAAAAAGGAACAGAGAAGGAAAAGAAATAGCAAGAATCATCATGTTTCTTCATAAAAGGAAATATGAAAAAAAAAGAGGACAAATTGCCATTGTATCTTCCATCACTTTCTGAAAAACAATAATGTTTATGATTTGTAGATGTGGGTTTTCAATGTAGCTAGAAGGACTCCAAGCATAGTAGAAACTGGAAAGGGTACAGAAATAAAGTAAACGAGGATTTCTTGCATGACATTAGAAACTAAAAAGAATTTACGACTTAAGCTGGTATAGAAAACTTCAATTCTTTGCACTAATTAATGCTAAAAAAAATCGTGGGACCAGATATTTGAAACATTTATGGTTTTCAATTAATTTCATAGTCGTAGTACTTTAGGAGTTCCAGGCCTTTATTGGTAGAATCCCTGTATGGATTTATTTTGCCTTTCATCACTGACTTTGATGATCATTGTGCCGGCAGAGATTGCCATGAATTTATTAGATAGGGCATCTTGGCCTTTTGCAATGTGTTACTTAGGGTTTGAAGGACAGGCAGTATCAGACTCTCAGTCTCTTTAATGGGGTTGTAGGGAGTCAGGTTGCATATCAGTTTTATCATTGAATCTTGAATGAATGCCAGCCACTAAATTGAGTTAAAATGTATTTGGATGGTAGATTGCTAACACATTTTTTATGTGATATATATGAAATAAAAAAGTGATTGGAAAATATGTTGATGATCCAAGTAAATAAATTTTGACAAATAATTGAAAAAATGACAAGTTTCATTTCTCTCATTTTACGAAAATATTCTTTTCATTCCTCACTTTTAAAACGAAGCAAATTCATTCTTGACGTTTAAAAATTGAAACTATTACATGCTTGAAATCAATTTTCATTCTGAATCCAACCACCAAACAACCCGATTACAAATTTTGGGGGTATAATTAGTAGATCACTTGATTAACTCAACTTAATATTCATGTGAAATTTAATGAATTCAAAAATAAAAAATAAAAAATTATAACATAAAAAAGAAGGATTAATCTTTCCTGCATTGTTATTATATACACTAACGGGTCTAAATACCTATCACATCATTTCAATTTCAATTTAAATGCTAAACTTTATATGTATGTTATATATCTAGATTCGCAAGTGTACATACTAACCGTGTATGAAAAGATTTACCTAGAAAAGAAACCCTACTATGTCAAAACAAAGAACGACCTTTTATGTTATAATTTTTTAATTTTTGCCTTTTTGGTTCAGTAAATGTCATGTGAATGTGATGGAATTGATCGAGTGATTTATCAATTCTATCCCCAAAATATATTATTAGGTTATTAGATGTTTTGATTCAGATTAAAAGTTGAGTTCATGGACGTAATAGCTTCAATTTTTTAATGTCAGGGAGGAATTTGCTTCATTTCAAAAGTGAATGATAAAAAGAATATTTTTGTGAAATGTAAGAGATGAAACAAGTCATTTTCTCCCAAATAATTCACTATCCAAACAAAATATTTTCAGATTTTGCTCAGCATGTTTCCTTGAAGCTAATTAGTATTTCAATTTAAATTGTATTGTTTGATTTTTTTTTTTCCTTTTCCTGCCACGCGGACAATTTTTTCTTTTAGTAATACGGTTTTGTTCTAAAACTAACTTAAATATCATTAAAAGACAATGATACAAAAGGCCGCATCAAGAAGTGAAGAAAGGTATTCAACGTAGTGGGAATCGAATTCAATGCTACAAGTCTCATGTAGAAACATTTTCGAGTTAGTAGTAATTTTCAAGGACTATATTCTAAAGATTCAATTACAAAATTCCCTTGGAAAAAGAAAGACAATTTCCCACTTTGTCTTTTCTTTTTATTCCTAACAATCCGAAATTGAGGGTGCATTTGATAAAACTGAAGTTTGAAAACTGAAATCTGAAATTTAAA
The DNA here is from genome assembly GCF_003713205.1 of Coffea eugenioides. Lineage (NCBI taxonomy): Eukaryota > Viridiplantae > Streptophyta > Magnoliopsida > Gentianales > Rubiaceae > Coffea > Coffea eugenioides. The sequence goes on along the minus strand of NC_040045.1, from coordinate 42,057,503 downwards.
TCCATTAAATTATTGAATTGTTAAGTATTAAATCTAATACATTTGAGTACATATCGTATTCAGTGATAATTGAATAACTTATCACTTAATTTCGGGAGCAAGTTTTGTTTAGAAAATTTAGTACCACTTAATTAATTCAAATGTTTAATTTTTTGTTATCAAACGATCTGAATATATTAAGATTTGTATCCATTAAATTTAAGTGCTGAACTGAGTTTGAATGTACCACGTAAGGCATAAATATTGCAAGGAAAGAAGAAATATATGCCTTATCAATGATAAAAATGTGGGATAATGCATTTTCCCCCAACACTACTATTGCTTCAAATAAGGGCACCTGATATTCCACTCCAATGCAATATAAGCATAAAAAAGGTCACCAGGTCGGATAAACTTCGTGGTTTGTTGGGTTGATATTGTGTGAAAATTAGGAAATTTTGGAAAGTTTAAGGGGGTGGAATGATCCAAATCGTAATTTATACAACTCCAAATTGCTCTCGCTAATAAAAGTCCCCGGGACAATCTTATTTTTAAAATATATATATATACATATATGAACATGCAGGCGATGATAATTAATAATGTGTAGTAAAGAGATACTTCTGCATCTAAGCTCGAATTATTTGAGATCTAATTTTCACATAAATCTCTTGATTACATAATTAGCTGGCGGAGGATCACAATGCATTGCATGCATATGCATTATGAATTCAGCCTCCCCAGAGTCAAACTGCCAGCCCTGCGAACTGCTTTGATCTTTAGTTGATTCTATTATGCTGTTGGCTGGCTATCATTGCTTCAAGCTTTTTGCAGGATTCGGTAACATTTCCAAGAAAAACTGCAAGAACTAATATATAATCAACCAAGACATAATAATATTATTGTAAATAAATGTCCCAATTAAACCAAGTTGACACTTATATGTTTGAACTGGCATTTTATTAAGGTTAACGAAGTAGTTGTTCCTCGTAATGAGCAAATTAAGGTACGGTACAAGTTTTTTAATTTTTTAGTAAATTAATTGAAAATCGTTCAACACGATTTACTTAATTGACAAAAAAAAAAACTGCATTAACTAATAATATAGAACGAGTTACGGATATATCTGATTTGAAAAATATGCAATTATATCTTGCACATTATTACACGTATTCTTGTTAGCTTGACTATTTTAACATAACTAAGTCGGTATATCTGTGAAATTATACGAGTCATTAACAAGAAAACTAGCACGTATTGAGATAATATAATTTAAAAGGTGATGTAATTAATCTAATTTGGTAATTAAGAATATTTGGTAAAAGTTATTCTGACCATCCTACACACTCGGACAGTTTTTTCCTTCTTTCCATTCTGTCATTATTAGTTGCTAGTTGGCATCGGTACTTGAGAATCGCAAAGACCTAAGCCTTAGAATATTGGAATCTCTTCTGCAATTTGCTTTGTACTAAATGCTTAAGCCTTAGATTACTGATGATGTAAGGTGTGAAAATGATTTATGTTGATTGGGTTGGCTTTACAAGGTATTGTTTGAAGCAAACTATTCATTAATTAGATGATATTTAGGCATAAAATAACTTCGTCTCTTGTTTTCTGGTTGATCGAATGAGATATAACACAATTTAATTCTGCATATATATATTGCTATACCCGTCAAAGAAACAACGTAAAATGACAGAATAAGATCGATTAATCTATGAGAGGATAGTCCAAAGGAGAAGACGATGAAAAATCAACCTAACCCCTGCCCAATAAAGAAAAGGGTACTAGATTCCTTAGGACCCTTTTCTTCTATTAGAATAAAATGGAAGCTAAGAACATCACCAATCAACTGTTGGCACGTGGATTTTTGTGCCCTTTTAGAGGGAGACCTATTGATTGGTGTAGTACAAAGTAAAATCTTTTAATAGTTTACAGAAGACGTTTTTGTATTGCTGGTGAGGAGTTGCTTCATGGTTGGCATGGCTTCTTTCTCTTTTATAAAAAGACTCAAAACCATATGAAAATTTTATCACGCAAAAACCAAATCCCTCCTCTAAAGCAACAAGGGATGGAAGTCGGGGATTCGAGATCTCTTGACAAGAGCCTTTGGAATTCTATATGCTGAATCAAGGACTGCACTTTGATCATTACTCTCCCTTTGTGATTATGTGTGTGTGTGTGTGTGTTTGCATGCCCTGCAATTGTTAATAAAAGAGAGTTGGTCGTCGTGCGCTTTAATCAGTTGAAGCCTACATGCATGCATATTGCCATATATGCTGTTCATTTTTATCATTCCTATTGAGTTTTTTAATGTTTTGAGTACATTTATGTTTGGTATGCTAATAATATTAGAAAAAGGAATCATATCAACTGATAAGCACTCCGAATTTTTTTATTATTCAAAAGTACATATTAATTTATTCGAAGTTTATAAAATTAAACACGATTAATCTTCTTTTTTTTTTTTTTTTACAATATTTGTGGGAGACATAAAATTTTCAAGCAAGAACAGAACTATCTTATGTGAGCGCAGTTAAACTGTCTTATTTTGTGTCGTATATTTATAATGGCGATTTGGTAGGAACAACCAGCATAACTCATCAAGAGTATGCAAGTAAAGTCTCCGGAATCTGTCTTGTTTTACTGTTAAATTCGTGTGGAAGTAAAGATTGTTATAAACTGGACAGATGCATTGGAGGGTCAAATCCACACACTTAACATTACTCATTAGTAAAATTGATTTGGCAGCTGGTTATCTGAATTGGTCAGTCTTTCCCTTTTGGATGTGTGCATCTAGGTTAACCATAATATGTTGATTTGGAGCAATTTTACGGTTCAGAAGGAAACAGATACAGAATTGTCTTTCTGCATTTTGCACTGTAACTCACTAGCTTGACTTTGTGGCTTTCCCATATATATAGTCATTGCAAGCGGGAAAGTGTCATCTACCAAGAAAAGAAAGTAAAATTTTCCAACCATAGAAGCCATGAAATCTAGAATATGGCGACCTGTAATTTCCCAGACAAGTTCTAATGATCCTTTCTTTTTTTTGGGAGGTTTTATCTGCATAAAATTGTTCTTCAAGAAAGTGTAGGTTGCCATTCACAAGACATGTTTCAAGTAACATTTTTTATGAGTTTTTGCCTGCATATATAGAATTGACCTTCAAGAAAGCGTTGATGGATTTCTTTTTTTTTCAACATAAACGGAAAGAATTGGTTTACTATTGATGTTCGCACCCTTGGAAGTTAACTATTGATGGTATAGTGAACCGCTATATTTATCAATTCAGTAAATTTAGAGCTATTGAGATCAATGCCCTATTTATTTATTTTTTTTAAATTTGCCCTGGAGCCAAGTGTACATTTTGAAAGGGAAAGGAGAAACAAATAGAAATATCTCCAGATGTCACTGTAGAATTGATGGAAACGTGATGGAATACCATTAAATGAGATATCAATGATTGTTTCCAAACTCCTTCAGCTCCTTTTTGCTCACTTTTGGCTAAACCTAAATTCATCTAGCTAGTCCTTTTCCTTTATCATCAAAATTTTGCTTCTTTGAATATGGACGGGATATACCTTCCTAGCTTTGCCCCCTCCTACATTTTATATGTCTCCCTCCTGTCCATATAAACAACAAGATACACTGCCTAACTCTGTTCCCTTTTTCACTTTGGAAATATCTTGCAACTTGTATGTCAGTATGTGGCGTGGATTTACTCATGACAATGAACTTCTAATTAATCTCAAAGATGCACAAATTAATTCTACGTACATGAGCTTCTGCATGAAGAATAGAATTTGTACCTTAAAAGATTGAACTCGTGTATTGTTAATTGAATCTCCCTAAAGGGTTTCAATTTTGAAAAGGACCCTAAGGGAACACCACCAAGAAAGTTCTAATCTCTCATTCTATATGGATAAGGTTTTAAAAGTGTGTGTTCTTTTTTTCTTTTTTTTTTCGATACGATAGACCTACAATTATTATATACTATGCGGAGGGGAGGACTTGAAGAGGTCAAGGAGAAATCGGAGGGAATTGAACCACTAACCGACCCAGACGAATGCACTACGCACTCAGCTGAAAGCCACTTGAAGTGACTTGCCACATTTTGTGGCCAATGGTGGGAGGCAGGGTTTGATCGCCTGACCTCCCACCCCACCAACTTTGAGCTCAGTGGTTTTTAAAAGTGTGTGTTCATTGTGGAATAAAGTGATCATAAACGTCAAAATCCCCACTTTCTCTTTCATTAGTCATTTGCTTTCGAATGTATAGTGGTTCTATGCCTATCAGGAGCACTCCTGCTAACTCTGTTGCTTAGTGGTAGTCAACTACAATTAAAAGAGGATCAAGAATGTTGTGGTTTGTCCTAATTAGTACCTAAGTGTCCAAAGATTTCATAGATTATGCCGAGCCACAAGTCGGGTGCATGTCTCATCAAAGTGAAATGAACCCTTTGATGAAAATGATTAATTAATACGTACCTTCACCATTCTGGATAACATAGCTAGGACCTTATCCACCTTTTTCTAGTCATTTTCCATAGACACTAGCGTCTTTCTTGTCAGGGTTAAAAAATCACGTTCATTATTTATTAAACACGTAAATCCCATTTGAGAAGTTCGTTCTCACAAAATAAGAAAACAAAAATGCGTTACCATAACAAATTAATCTACCTGTAGTTTTAGGAACAAAAAATCGTTTGAAATGTGAATCCATTTTCCATTTCCTATTCAAGAACTTCTAACTGCATGCGCTTGGAAGCATCGTGTCCACCGGTACTCTTTCTTCCCAATAGTATAATTCATCTCTTGCCATTTTCTTCCTGTGCGGCTCTACAACGTCGTTCCATTATTGTAATGGACATATTGCGGAGGTTGATTATGACATCCATGAAAATTCCATGGGATATGTACCAAATATAACTTTATAAATTCCAACTCTGTGTACATGAGTCATGCATCCAAACGAAAATATTTCAATACAATTGTCGATCAGTTCATTCTACTTTATGAATGTTTTTTCGATTGCACAAACTTTATAAAAATCGAGTTTCGGAACCAGAAAATACCCTAAACATGATTCCAACTTTCTTTCTGTGTAGCCTTTAACTGCTTAAACTAATAAAAATAATTTTAAGTACAAAAAAGAGTAAATCGTAAAACTGCCTCATTCAGATTTTCCATTTTCATCGATTCATGACATATTTCCTGAACTTTCGATTTTGGTGTTTTTGATACCTTGAATTTACACTTTTTTTGGAGGATATTACACTCTAATGAATTTGCCAATTTTCACGTAATAAAAAGATAACTGTGGCCCTTTTACTATTCTGCATATAAAAAATACTCGTAGATTCATTACCTATACAAATGTCATCACCAAATTCAGTTAAAAATAAGAATTTGTACAGGATGTGACAATTAGAAAATCACAATCAGTTAAATCAATAAAAAATAATTAAGAAACCAAATCCAGTTAAGTTAGAAAATTTGTACAAATTAAGTGTGACATTGAAAAAAAAAATTAGGCTAAACATAAAAGACATCATAAAAATGATCTTGTGAAAAGAGGCGGGTTTGCACTTTGCACAACAACAGGGAAGGATAGAAGTACAATGCTATAGTTAAAAGAAACAAGAGCAACTACGGAAATTTCGATTGTTTTGATAGAAAAAAAAAATCACGATGTTAATTTGTTCTAGAGTTTATTGTAACAATGCAAAACGAAATTGATAGTAATTCAAGGGGGGAAAAAACAAGAATATCGGGTCTGGGGAAATCAGCGAGCCCAATGTGGAAAAGAAATCATTGGGTTGAAGGCCCAACTTGGTACAGGATATTTGTTTTCGTTGTATGCATTGCAAGATTTTCTTACTCTTTTTTTTTTTAATTAAAGTTTCGGGAATAGGGAGGGAACAAATCAAAAGTTTCTGAACTCCAAAATTCCCTAGACATGGTTCCAAATGTGTTTGGATAGGAGATTATTTGAGATATTATTTAGAATATACTTCTTATGATGTAATATATGTAAGATAAAAAAGTTAATTAAGAATTGGGAGTAGTCCTCAACTAATGCCTTAATTTTCTAACGAAATTTTCTCAAAGTAGTATAAAAAAGGGTTCATTACAAGGAGGAAAAGAGCTATTTTTAGAGATTTTTATTAATTTGATAGAGAAAAAATTACTATCTCAGTTTAGACTTTAGTGTAGCAAGGTAAATTCATAGTGATTTGTAGTGAATAGAGTTTAGATGGGTGGGAAGAGAAGCCAATGGAGTAGCTTATATACTTTGCTCAAGAGGATCGTGATGTAGTAAATTTGGAAGAGTGGACTGAGGTTCCGCCATCTTTGTAATTGAAAGTTTTGCTGGCTGATCTTCATTCTTCAGTCCAGCACTTGGTAACAAAGTTGGGTCAGTTCTTCTTCTTTTTTTTCCCCCTTTTATTTGCAACAAAAAATAGTGAATTTATTGTAGCAATGTAAATTTATTGGGAAATGTTGCAATTTAAATAACAACGGTTTGAGGGTCAGTTTCTATGCCTTTAATGTTGCAGAGAGCCCAATATGGCATCTACAAATTACTGGAAGGAAGGAATGACCTATTTGATGTGCATTTGCATGATTTCACCAAAATAGTTTTGACTATTTTCTTAAAAAAAAAAAAGGGGGGGTCGTGACTGGAAAATGCAGAAACATAATTGTACACTTAAAATTTGCATTATTGAAAAGAAAAAAAAGAAGAGGAAGTATTTGCAACTGAAATTTCAAGAAACGTGCAAGTAACTAGCAATTGGTATATTTCCTTGTCTGAATTATAAATTTATTTAGTCCTTAATATATAGTTGATTCTCCTAACAACATATGCATATTTTTGTTGGCTTAGCAAACCAAGCCACTTAAGATTCCATATGTTAACGTGTCTAATTGAAATTGGTTTTAACTTTTAGACGTAAGAGTTTGTATAAAGGAATTTATTTCCTAGTTGATTTTATAATTTAAGTCCTCAAAGAGGTCTTATTCCCTAGATATACATTAGATTTCACAAGTTGTGTTGGACATTTGGATGTTTAGTTCCCATGGGATTCCAACCAACCCCATAGGTAAGGCCGTAGCTTTGGTAGAGCAATCAGTTTGGGGTCTGGACTCTAGATTTGTCTTTGCTTAGATTTATTTAGAAGGATTAGACCGCTAGTCTGCGGGTGTGTACAAAATAGCAATCAAGTTCTTCAACGGAAGATTGGTTTTGCTTCGTTCTTCAACGTTATTCTTTGTGATCCTACATTTCAATTTAAATGTTGCAAATTTGTTATAGGGGTAAATAATGTATGGAGAATTGGTAGAGCTGACAGAGATTATTCTACAGTCTTTTCATTGTTTGCGATGTCAATAACAATATCATTATTGTGAGTAAATATTTTCCCCATCTTACATGTTTTTGTTTGCAGGGATTAGGGTTCTAACTGGTATCGAATGCACACATGAGAGTTGATGTTAGAACTCTTAAAAATTAAGGTCATAATTGGTACTAAAAGCCAGGGATGCTGGCGAGTTGAGACGCTTGCAAGCGACTTGGTCATATACTCGACTGGAATTCGAGTTGATTGAAGTTCGAGATTGAGCTATTCATTTCATCTCTCAAGTCGAGTTGGAGCTCCCTTGTGTGCTACTCAAATGCTGGATGAGCCTAATCCAATAGTTTTATTATTTATATAATTATTCATTTTAATTATGAAATAACCACTAAGGGTTAATATTTTAGAAAAATTCAAATTTTTATTTGAGTATTCAGAGCTCGAGAATAGGATTGGGTCTTATTGAATTGAGTTCAAGTTTATACATTATCCTCACGAGTCGAGTTGAACTACAAGTTCTCTTACTCGATCGAGTTGGGTTTAAGCTCGTGTAGCTTGAGAACTCATTGAATTTGAACTCGAATACAGCGCTACTTGAGTTTGACTCAACTCGCCCCTGAGATTTGTCCGATATATGTCGTTGTCACGAGCTAGAGCACACAATTTGATATGAAATACTTAATTGATCGAGTGACACGTATAATGTTTGAGAATAAAATCATAAAAATGATCTTGACTTGTTTGATTATTAGTTTATTACCTTGCTTGTGAAATAGTTACCAAATATGTAAAATGCTACAGTCTTTCTCAGTAATCTGGTACTAGTGCTAAGAATTCAATGGTACCGTGGTAAAATCTTAAATTTCTCAATTTGAAAGTTGGAAAAGGAAAACTATTTAGTAGAATCATTTGTTTGCTGGAACCAGGTGGTTTGGTTCAGCAACTACTTCTAAGTTCCATCATTTTGTTTGGGCTGCACGATGGGAATAACAGACTGAACTTTTGTCATTAACTTGTTGCCGCATTATCAAGTGGGTCGATGATTTTAACTTGAGTCCTGGTTTCTAGGATCCTCTTACTAGCTCGTGTTGGGCTTTCTTGTCTTCTTGCTGTTTTCCTCGATTCAGCATTTGGGGATCTATCTGTATTTCACTGCCCGGGCGTTGTGACTTTTTGCACACGCGCTTTGACTTTTGAACATTCTATGTAAAATCTTCTAAAGTATTCCCCACAAATTCACCAGGATAAAAATGCAGGAGTTTTACAATCTAATAAAATGCCACTTAGGGTACATTTGATAAAATTAAAATCTGAAAACTGAAGTCTAAAATTTGAAATCTGAAATCTGAAATCTGAATTCATTAAATTATTGAATTGCTAAGTATCAAATCTAATACATTTAAGTGCATATCATATTCAGTGATAAGTGAATAGTTTATCACTAAATTTTGGGAGCAAGTTTTATCTAAAAAATTTAGTGCCACTTAATTAATTCATATATTTAATTTTTTATTATCAAACTATTTGAATATGTTAAAATTTAAATTCATTAAATTTAACTGCTGAATTAAGTTATCAAACAGAGCCCTAGTATGCTAAGCTGTATTAGTACAATCTAATAAAGGGCATGGCGGGACAGGAAAAGGAGGATGGCGGGGCAGTGGACTCAATGGGAAGTGGCCGGTGGGACTTCTGGTGGGGAAAAGTGAAAAAAAAAAAAAAAATGGAGTAAGATATGATTTATGGTATTATTGCTTTGAATATAATTTGTAATTTGCCATGCAAGTTTAGCAAGCGCTTTTTTTTTTTTTTTTTTTTTTTTATAGCTAAAAAATGTCATGATTGTTGAGGGCTAAATCATTATGATCAAGAATTATAATCTAAATTTTGATGAATGGATGCAAGGAGAGTAGCAATTTGTTCAGAACTAAAATGAAATAGTCTTTTCAAATCTTTATGCTAGTAGCTACAGTCAAAAGAACATTCAAGTTAATTCTTTTTTTGTCAGCAACATACATTTGTATAACCTACTCTATCCTAATTTAGGGGGAGGAAGAGCCTGAGGAAGCTGTGGTAGGGGGCTAGTGGGTATACAGACCCAACTAGATCAAAGGAATGCTCTGGCACAATCCTTAAATTTTTTTCGCTGTAACCTACAGCCCAAGGAGGGACTTAAGCCCTTCCTGATGGCCACTGAGCCATTGGCCCAGTGGTTAAAAGAACATTCAAGTTTATACTTTCTCCTTTTGTTCCCTTTTTCCCTTTATTCATGACGATCCCAACTTGATACTTTCTTTAATTATACAACTTAACTTGCACGTTTAGTTGGGCCATCACACGATAAGACACCCAGACCATTTACTTTTCTTAACCATTTCTTAGGATTTCTCTATCACAATTGTTTTTTTGTCTTTTTTTTTCATGTTTAAGAATGTATGACTAATTTATATTTCTGTCATTAGTCTAGATTTATTGAGTAAAATAATTTTTTATTAAAAAAAGAGAAAAGTATGTATAACTGATTCAGTATAAAAAACATTTTACATCAATTTGTATGAATATATCCTAAACATCCCTACATTAAGAGTGTGTTTGGATTGTTAAATTATTTCAAATAATATTTCGCTTGCATTATAAACATATTTTTTAATCAATCTTTTTATATTTTTAACTATTTTTTTTATCTCATATATATCACATTATAATTACAAAAAATATTATAATAGTTATTTTAAATAATATTTTAAATAATACTCTATCCAAATACAATGTGACTACTGAATAGAGTTGAAAATCTTGTGTATTTTGCTTTTTTCTTTTGCTGGGAATTCCTCCAAGCAGTCATGTTGACCACTCACTCCGTCCGGTTATGATTGGGGTGTGTCCGCGACACACCTTAAAGCTTCGACTCAGCTCTTTCTTGTACTATGCTGGTCACACAATTCAATTCAATCCTCATAATTGGTTTCTTACGTTGGATTCTGCTCAACTGTAACTAATTTTAAGGAATACTATCAGAGCCCATAACACTTCCCAAGCAGTTCAATTTCCTGTAAACGATTCAAGAAGACCGCGACCCACAAACATTTTCCTCTCCGCAGTCCGCACCAGGTATGTGCTTCCTATATTTTCACTATGTTAAGGAATATTATGTCAACCGTTGAATCTCGCAGTCCTTTGTCTCTTTTCTGTTCTGGGTTCTTGTGGAAATGGAGAAAAGTCGTGACTTTATACCCGAAATATTTTGTGGGTCTGCATTTTTTTGGTGGGATGTGGTGATTTTTGAGGCTTAATGTTGGATTTTGAGCTCATTATCCTGTGAAATGTGAAAAGACATGACCAGTAAAAGTTAGATATTGGACTGGAAGTATTTTTTGTCTTTTCTTTTTTGAGTGATCAAGGTTCTTTTGTTTGTCTACTGTATGAGGTTAAGGTTAAAAGTTAAAGAAGTCCTCTTTTTCTGAATGTGGAGAAACTGCAGAATAATGGTGGACTTATTATGTCGATATAATTTATTCGCTTTCGGCACTCTTTACAAGCTGAAATTGTCAAAGATGGTGTGGGAAGCTATGCATTATATCAAAAGATTACTCTGATAGTTGCCAAACAGGGTGAACAAGTAGAAGTTCTTTAAGAAGAGACGCTCATAATTGCTTTAGTTTTGAACCATAATTTAGGTCTTCTGGAACTCTATTATGCTTGGTAGTTTTGACATGTGATGTATATGATTGTATGAGAACTTGTGATGGAACATTTTTATAAAGTGAGCCTAACTATAGCACAAAAATGTAGCTTCTAAAATCTGACCTATATAGTTTCTTGTGCTGCTTTTGTAAGTTAGCTTCTGAACTTTGAAGACTGAATGAAAAGTTATTTCTTTCTTTTTTCCCTTAATTAACATACAAATAAAATCTTTGCAATACAGATAAATGCAGGACTTGGAGGTGATATTATAAAATTTGAAGAATAAGCTAGTTACTGCATTTTATTTGTTCAATTTACATGAATGTGCCCAACATTTGGGGGATCTTGGACATGAACATATAGGTCAATCTATGTTCACCTGTGAGGTTGTGGAGTTGACCATGCAAAAGCAGCATATCTGCTTCTAGGGCAAAGCTGCTTATTTTGGGCCTTTCGAGTTATGCGGTGGCACAAAGCCTTGTGAACAAGTAATGTCTAAATATTTGGATTTCAAGAGGTTAAAGCAAGTGTCTAATATGCTTCTCTTTTAAGTAATACGTATTGTTAGCTAAAGAGCTAAGCCTATTCTGGAGCTAATAATGTCAACTGACCATAAAGGCTATTTCAGGCGAACCTTGCTAGTTTTCGTGAAAAAAATGTTGCTTGAAATTGTGATTGCTTTAAGATAAAATTCTGGCATGAGAGGTCAAATACAAATGGCTGGGCGACTAAATGTAGTTTGTTAGATGTGCAATGTATACTACTACTAGCTTGTATGATCTAACTCTGATTTTATTGGCATTTCCAGAAGAGAGACACCTTAAGATCTGTGTACATTATGAAGATGAAACTTTGATGCATCATAAAAAAATGTTTCATGCTTTTCATGCCTACTTGTGACTTGCAAAATGTTGGGTGAGTGAAAGAAATGAGTGCCAAAGATTCCTAGAGATGCATAGTAATGTATTTGTCGCTAAATACTAGGATTGAACTTCAAGCCTTATGCGTGCTTTGAAGCTTGTTTCGTGTATGCTATATGGAGTAGGTTTTGGAGTTCTTGAAGACATAATCATTGCTTAAATTGATTCATTATGGTATACTCGTGGCTAATAATGGGGTTATCTCATAATTATAAGAGACATTTATTGGACATATTCATTGGACACACAGAGAGAGACATATATACACCCTTAATGGCTGTATTTCCCTCTTTATATTGATGGCTATCTGTCTAGTAGCTTTTTTGTATTTCCTTTGTAGCCTCCTAGAGTCTGTAGAATATGTTTTACTTTGAAAAGACTTCTGATGCCTTTTTTTTGGCTATTTCAACATTTTGTACTGATGTGACTAATTTTATCTGGATGTCATAATTATGGGACTAAATGTTCAGCTTATGGTGTAATTGATTTCATCTGGCATAGCTACGTCCTTGTTATACTCCATTTCCTTGAGTTTGACTTGTACTGGCTTGTTTGATTGCACGCCTATCAGCAACTCTTCTGATTTTCAATTCTTAAACCTGAACTTTTGCCTGTTCCAGGGTTTCAATGGATGCTCGGGCTTCTAATAGCTTTGAAACTGCTGAATCAGACTCTGCAAAAGTAAAATTACCTGAAAGTGTTTCATATGATGCTCAGGGTATGGAAGAAGCAAGAAATGCCACGGAAGTTTTAAGTAGAGCAGATTTGGACCTAGCATACTCTTCTCACAAATTGGTGAATTTGGGTAATCTTTTAATGCGTGTTTTAGCCTGGCAAAATGATGTGAAATCAGTTGTTGAATATGATGATATCTCCCCAGAATTTATTGAGAAGGCAATGGGATTTGATATCTTGAGTGCTATTTTGAACTCTGAGGTAAGAGAGCTGGATAAGTTTATGGGCAGTGTTCATGCTGTAGTAATTAATGCTCGTCATAAGATAACTTCATGCGGAAAGCTACATGATTTGTCCAGCATGGTGGAAAGTAAAATGCATGACACTGAAGAATCAGTGAGAAGATTGCAGGATCATATCCTTGAGATGAAAATGCAGTTAGCCAAGCTGCAGATGACATCATTAGCTTTCAACCAAAATGAATGTAAGTCATAGAATGTCACTTAACAAGGTTGGATCTCCCATTGATTACAGAATTAAGAAGCATGGTTTTTTCTTCTTTTTTTTTTTGTAACTGTTTATTTTTCACAGGGAGCTTTAACATAGGTGTGGATTTATCAGAAAACTCTGAAGTTCCAGGAATATATCTGAAGCCACAACTGGAGTCAGTTGAACAGCGACATATTCTAAGAATGTTGGAAAAATCGCTTGCTAGGGAGCTAGATCTTGAGAAGAAGTTAACAGAAATAAAACAAAATGAAGAAGATATTAAGTTAAAGCTTCAATTAACTGAACAAGTGGCTCTGTTCATGGAAGAGGCAGCGGAGGTAATTTGGGGTAGGTTCCTGGAGGCTGAAAATACATCAGAGGTTCTTATGGGCATATCTAAGGAGATGGTTGGTCGGCTTCAAATTGCTCGATTCAACTTAGATAATGCAATACAAAGAGAAAGCAATTTAGATTCTAAACTCCAATATTACATTGCACAATCAAATGCAAAAGATAATACAATGGAAAAGCTTGGTAAGAAAAGGGCACAGCTTGTTGCTGAAACTGCTGAAGCTGCTTCTCTAAGGGAAAGAGTGAAATTACTAGAAGAGCACTTGAGAGAATCAGTATCTCAGCTGAAGGCAGAAAAGGAAACAAATGAGACAAGTCAAGTGCAACTTGCAGAAATGGATGGTATCATTGAATCCATGAGAGAAACCATTGATGAATTTGAGGCTAGAGCTGAGAGTGCAGAAGCCAAGGTTACTCAGCTAACTGAAACCAACTCAGAACTAACTGAAGAACTCAATTTTCTGAAAGGAAGTAATGATACTAATAACAAAAAGGTGAGCTTAATCGAGAAGCAGTTGAGAGACCTAGAACTGCAACTTCAGCATTCCAGGGCTTCATCAGAAGCAAGTCAAGAGCAGCAAAACATGTTGTATACTGCAATTTGGGACATGGAAACTCTTATTGATGAGTTGAAGCAAAAAGTCTTCAAAGCTGAAAACAAGACTGAGAATGCTGAGGAGCAATGTGTGGTGCTGTCAGAAGCTAATTTAGAACTCAATAAAGAAGTTGAATTTCTGAAGACTAGAATGGAGTCCTTGGATACAACTCTGGATCAGGCCACTGTTGAGAAAATGGCGAGTGCAAAAGACATAAATATCAAGACCAATGTGATTATGGATATGGTCATGCAACTTGCAATGGAAAGAGAGCGCATAAACAAACAGGTGCTTAGTTTGGAGTCTTCTTTTCCATTTCCTTTGTTTCTGTTTTTCTTTACTTGTTTCTTATCTATAATGCCCTTCTCAGTAAGAGTGAGTACCAAGGATGATCAATTTTTGTGCACTTTTAATAAATTGTGACTTGATCACAACCTCTAATAGCCTATAAAAGCTGAAATGATTGATTTGGTGACAGTTCTATGATTTAGCAAAGGAAAATAAATTGCTCAAGGAGAAATTAAGGAAAGCAAAGAAGGCTGAGTGTTTTGCTTCATGCAGCAACACAGATCAGAAGGAAGAAGAGCTTCCTTCACTCAGAGTTGACTTAACTGCTGCTACATCATGTACACTAGCTTCACATGAGAAGGCAGCAGAATTCGCAGACTATAGCATCCAGGCAGGTTTTCTTTTTCTCTCTTTCTTTCTTCTTCTTCTTCACAAACTAAGTATAGACTTGTAAAACAGATGACATGGAAGTATGGTCGTAGTTAGAGGTCTAGATACAGCAACATTTTGAAGATAAGATACTTTTCATAGCTTCATTTAGTGGCTTCTTGCAGTTGGTGGATTAATTAGAAGAAAATGTTATCATTTGAGCCTTTGAGACACCTCCATCAGTAGAAGTTTACCATCAAATTATGTTTCAGCATTATCGTTGCATTTTTCCATTTTGAAATCTTTATTAGAAGAGTCTAAAATCAGATAAACAGTCAGTACCTACCATAAATGCATCATTGAGGATATCAATGAAGATCAGGCTGCAATAACAGGGGAGTTTGCAGTTTGCACTAATGCTAAGCTATTATCTGGTGTTATTTCCACTCTCAAGCATAAACACTGGACTGGCTTCTCACTTTTTTCGCTCCCTAATTATCAGGAGTCATGATGCTTTTATTTTTGTTACAAGTGATCATCATGACGTTTTCACCCCTTGAATCAGGTGGAGGAAACACTTAAAACAGCATCTGCAGATCATCATGAAATAGAATCCTCCATTTCTCCAGAAGATAGCAGCAATTTGGTTCTGAAACTGGATGATGTGAATGTAGTAGACACAGGGAGGACCAGTCGAACATACATCTTCATGGCAACTTTGGTTGTACTGCTTCCAGTTTTAGCAGCATATTTCTTGAACAGGGAACAAGCCATTTTCAACCTCATCGAGGGTTAACTCGCGGTTGCCTTTGCATGGAAGACATTCCTTTTTCTCGACTGTACATAATTCTTGGCCGTAGTGCTTGTCGTATTTCATTCATTCATCATTGTTGCAATTGTAATTTTTGCTGCTTGCCCCGCAATTCTTTTCAGAATGAGTTTTTAGATTGTGTAAATGCAGTAGGTGAGGTCTTTAACTACACTCTGAATATCAGAAGCTTTCCAAGCACATCATTTGGGACATTTCTGATCTGATGCATGTGTGCTTTGCTTTGAAGGGTTGATTGAAAGAAGTCCTTGGGATGAACTGGGATCATATATAACTTTAGGCTCCTGCTAGATCTTCTCAACTATTAATTGTGGCAACCCAAATTTTATTAGAAAGTGAAAGGGGCTAAAGCTTGACCTCTTTTTTTTTTTTTTTGTGGTAATAACCTCAAATTATTTACAGAGACGAATATAGGGATAATTCATGCTATCAAGTACTAAAATGCCTTTTATAAGTCAAATATACTTGTAATAAAGGAAAAAGGTCCGTAATAATTGATTTTTTCTTGTTCCTCCACAATGAAATAAAGAATTGAAATCTTATTTTTCAAATTTCAAGAAAAGGAAGTGATTTTATTATTGTTTACATTCTCCTTCCTGCTTCTTTCTTCCCACCTATTCCCTCTCAAAGATATAAAAGATAATTTTACGTAATTTTGTAAGATTAAAAAAAAAAAGTCGTTTTTTGTTTTTGAAATAATATATGGAAATCTTATCTGCAATTACAAAAGGAAAAGGGCAAAAAAAAAAAAAAAAGGGATAGAGAAGTAAACTACGTCGTTTCCCTCGTCTCGAAAAATGAAAACTAAACCTAATTCAGCACTTGAAAACTAAACCTAATTCAGCACCTATAAATAGCACTGAGCTATTAACTCCGCTCAGGTGACAACTTCACTGTCTCAGTAGTCTGTACAGCTGTTGAAATCAAATGCTCCACTTCTCAATCACTTGGAAAACCTAGTAAGGTTTTGAAAAGCTTCAATTTTTCTGTTAAAGATTCTTCAAGATTCGATTTTTCCAGCTTAATCGGTTAGTCATTTTTAAATGAGAGATTATAACTTAGTGCACCAATCAGCCCTTTGCAGTTTCAAGTCCTTAATTGCAAAGAAAATTCGAGATAAGGTATTTATGGTGCTAGATTTGCTTTTTCTTTGGAAGAATTCTTCTGGGTTGAATTAACTCTTTTTCAAGTTCAACTCCCCTGCAACCAAAGGAAAAAAAAATCTAGCTCTCAGTTTATTTGTATGAAGAAATTACTACATGTTTTTTATTTGTGCAAAGCAAAGGGATGAGATGTATCTATAGTCTGAATAGTTTTCAGATGTTGATTGTTAATCATCTTATTTTGCCTTCAAAGTTCTCTGATTGCTTTGCCAAATTTGGGTTTAATCTTTTCTTTTTCTTCTTGTTATTATTATTATTACTTGGTTTTGATTCTGAAAATTTCAGTCGGACTGCATTAGTTTCTTCTAGGAAATATTTTTGGTTTCAGTCACTTGATTTTTTTTTTTTTTTAAACTTGATAGGTAGCTTGCATCAAGTACAAGGTTAACATTTAATAGAAGTGTATAGGTTTCTTGAATTATCTGATTATGATTCGACAATTAGCATAGCATTGAGAATCAATACTCCAAATAACGAGGTGTTGGATCTATGTGTTAATTTTCATCGGCTTTGAAGCAATAAATGATAAAAAAGAGAAAGGCTGTTTAATCACACCTGAATGCTAGTTTGCAACAGATCTTGCTTTAGACGGTGCAATTTGTAATCTTACTTAATCTTGCAACTAGACTGGTATTGGAAATGTGACATGAAGCTTGCCTTGGTCGACAATAAATGATAGAAATGAGAAAGGCTGTTTGATCACACCTGAATGCTAGTTTGCAAACATATCTTGCTTTAGACTGTGAAATTTGTGATCTTACTTAATCTTGCAACTAGACTGGTATTCGATTCCGTTGCATTCAACTTGATTTGCGTCCTCTGTGCTTGTTGCTCACATGGGCAAGTATGGCTTTTTAGATGTGCATGATTTATATAAACAAGATTAATTGAGATGTGTCTTTCACCTTAGACATGGCCATTCTCACAGAATTTGTGCTTGGTGATGCCACATATATTGCAATGTTGTAGATAATCTTCTCTGTTTTGTCGGTTTGATGCAAATGTAGAGCAAAAAATGATGAAAACACCTGGATCTAATGGTTAGATGTGGATTATGTTCTAGAATGGCCTTCAAAGTTCTCTTATTGCTCTAATTGGTTTTGCCATGTACATTGCACTTGCAGTTTTATGCTTCCGGCCAAATTTCTAGTGGCTTTGAATGAAAACCATGAATCATTTTTGCAAGTTATAGGTATAGATTCAATAGATCAAATTAGTCATTGCTGCAACTTAGCAATTCTTTTAGACCACATCATCTATACTTGCTGGTAATTAATCAACCAAAATGTTCCACGAATTGTTGATTTCATCTTTAACTTTACCTGAAAGAATGCAGGGAGCGTGAAGCACCAAAATACATAGTCGTTTGTTACCCGTCATTCTGACTATACGAGCATGGTGCTAAATGAATGGTTTCTTCTCCTATTGCCAGTTGCTTTGTGGCACCTGGCAAAGGTTGATGGAGCTTCCGTCTTAGAAGGGCGACATTCTGCTGGGATTTATCATTGAAGTTAGTCTTAGTTCGTTCTAGTTTTTATCCAGTTCAATGTGAAGCGCCTTAAATTCTAATGGATACTTGATCCATATTGTTAACTTTCTTTGGCTTGTAAACAATTAATCAATAAAGACATAATCTCCTCATCTCCATTCCCATTTTTCCGACAAAACTGTATACGCTTGTCATGGATGATACCTAAAATGAGAACCCTTTCAGTAGCGCTCTCTCTGCCACTTCATGCACGCAATGACAACCAGTTTTTCTGTTGTAATCTCAAAATTTTCTTGTTTTGGGGAAGGATATGTTACCTGAATTCAAACTGGTACCTTTATAATGATTATTGCAAGAGAGGATAAAGCGTTAAAAAGATTATTATTGAAACAATTGTCCAATATACATCATCGGGGTAAAAGAAGAATGAGACTTAGCAAAAGCACAAGAAGACTGTTGTAGGAACTGAAATTTGCGAAATGCTGCTAGCAGGTCTTGAGGGTCTGGAATGACCATCAGAGCATGGCGAATTAAAAATAAACAACTTATTAATAGGCTCAATTTTGTGTATCTGGAAATTTCTGCCGTAGATGAAGATAGTTCTTCGACCGAAATAAAAGAATGGACTGGCGCTCATAAGATGTATTTCAGGTGTTAGACTTTTAAAGATATAAAGTTAATGTGTGTGTACATGGTAAATTGGGTGTAATATAAACGTGTTAATTAGAAAAACTCATAAAGGAATGGGCGATGAACATTCACAATCCACGTTTAGTTTAATAGGGCAGAAGGTTTTGTGCCGGTAACTCTAATTTGTAGCTTTTTTGTCTCACAGAATCTTTATTCAAAACGTGGAACGATGATCATGTTTTCTTCAAAAGCTCTTCGATTACTTGAGATGTGTAATATTATCACTTTATGTAATTGTTGTAGTGCATAAACTTAATTATAATGGGCAAGACGGGGGTTTCATATCCATTTGCCATTGTTTTTAGGAAAAAAAATGTTATCCGCCACTATCAGGAAGAACCACTCTTTCTTTTTGGCGAATTTGCCGTTTTGGTAAATATAGTGGTCTAGAATGCTAGTTAGCATCGCAGACACAATCATACAAATTAGTCATACTAGTCTAAAAACCCGTGCTACGCACAGTTATAAAGAATGTTATAAAAAATAAATAAATAAACAGATATGAAAATAAATAAAGTATAGAAATTTAATAAACAATAACTTAATCTATGAAATATTTAAATACCTTTTAGTTATTCATTCGACCTTTTCGATTCATAAATTCCAATCCTATTTTGCTTAAAATTAAAAACAAAATTTAGCTGCTATCTACCTAGTACGAACATGCATTACAGAAAAAAATTGTGTGACATAACACAGAAAATATGCATATTAAATTGTAATAGATCTAAATGCCAATTCATTTCACAACCATTATGTCCCATATTTAGAAAATTCGAAAAGTATTTGTCAAAATGTTAATTTATTTCTTAATCATCATATCCATTGCATTTGGTATAAAATCCATACAGTGTCGGATTCTTTCAAGAAGAATAAAAAAAACAAGAATAATTATATTCTAAGCAACATACCACTTAAGCGATAGACATAAACTAAAAGATGGCTAAACTTCTTGATTTTAGGGATTTTTTTTTGTTCGTGTCTATCACTTAAGAATATCATAATATTTACAATTTAGTTGTTGTGTTAGACGGCCGCAAAAAATAATTACCAAGGCTCTATTTTATATAAAACTAGTTTTGTACCCATTCGTTGAATGGGAATTGTTTAAAAATAATAAATTATTTAGTGTAGTTCATAAAAATATTTGCATAAAATACAAATTTATTGTATAATCTATTATAATATTTCTTAAATACATTGTTATTCAAAAATAGTCTTATAATGTCAATTTAAACATCTAATTCAGTGATTAATAATTCAAAAATGAAAAAAAAAACATTCGACGATATGATAACATTCAAAAACTTGAAAATAGGCAAGATCAAATCTTGGCTGATCTTCTGTAAAAAAACGAATGGCCAACCCGTTACCAAAACATCAATTTTGGTACTTACTATAAATGGTTTAAAGGTTAATGTGAAAAGAAAAGAAACTAAATGAAGTATTAATAAAAGATCAGAATTCACAATCAATCAAGTCATAGGAACACAACCACCTTCTAAATCTGTTCACGGCTAATAGAAGCAAAACGAAAACATAAGATGTATTTTGCTCTTAAGTCAAAAACATTAAAAATCTAAATAGTTTGATGTATATTGCATGACGTGAACTGCTGTTTGACAATGAACTTGATTCCTTGCCATTTATCTAATTAGTGACACCTTTTTGTTCTTTAGAAACTTTCTACCAAAGTCTAAAAAAAACATTGAAAACTGCACAAAATTTTTTTAACCCCAGAAAATAAAAAAAAAATTAGTACATTGTTGAAGACAATTAATAAATTGTCAAAGGCAATTAAAAAATCGTGTGAAAACACAGTTTAAAAGGCCACTTTTAAATCACTAACCAAAAAGCAATATGTGTTCTACTTGAATTGAAGAGTGAATCCATAAATTGAAATAACAAATTAATTACAAAAACCTTGCCAGAAATAAAAACCAAACTGTAACTTTTGAAGACTTAGAAAATTTAAATTCAATGACCTAGCTATGAAAAAGGTGTAGGAAATTACAGACCACATACAGCGATTATAAACAAAGTCCAAATGCGGTCCTTGCATTGAAGAGAATAAAAACGAAGTTCCAAATACCACTTAAGCGATAGACATAAACTAAAAGATGGCTAAACTTCTTGATTTTAGAGATTTTTTTTTTGTTCGTGTCTATCACTTAAGAATATCATAATATTTAGTTGTTGTGTTAGATGGCCGCAACAAATAATTACCAAGGCTCTATTTTATATAAAATTCCAAAATCTCTATTTGTTTTGGCCTGAAAATAGTAGGTAGTACATGAATTTACAATTTTCAACATGGCCTCATATTTTGTAAACCAATAATCTAATACTTAAACTATATATAACTTAAGTGGTAGAACATTAGTGAATAAAGGTGAGTAAACTTCTTAATCAGGATATAGAGTAAAATGAGAAATAGAAGCATGCACTTTACATAAAAAATCGATAATAGTATTTTTATAGTTTAATTTTCATAAAAAACTTGTGCCATGTATAAAATTTAAATTGATCACAACTAATTACATGTATAAACTTCACATTTGTCGCAAATTTTAAAGAAAAAAAATACTGTTTATAATCTTGTATTGGAATTTCACTTGACGTAAGAATAAGAATTATGTTCTTCTTTTAGTAAAAAACTCTTTTTTGGTTTACTATTCTCTATCACGAATAACCTTTCTATATAAAAATAACAAAAGGTTCATCTATTTTTTGTGCAACCAAATTTAGACCATTAGTTGACTACATTTTATATTTTTATTTTGGATACGAATTGCATATGTTACTTAATTTGGATAGCAAAATCAAAAAATTGTATAGTTGTTGTTCCATTTACTAAATTTATTAGCCATTTCAAACCTAATAATTGGGTAAGTTATTTTCAACTATACTGATTTAACTATTGTTGCAATTTCATTTTTCTTATTTCACGTACTTCTTAGGTCTTTAGATTGTAAATTTCTAAACATTTTTTTATTTTTATATTGTGTATATTTGAAAAAAGGGAATTTTAGTACTGATTTAACTATTGTTTCATTTTAATTTTTATTATTTCACGTACTTCTTAGGTCTTTAGATTGTAAACTTCTATACATTTTTTATTTTTATATTGTGTATTTTTGAAAAAAGGGAATTTTAGAAAATTTTTGGAAAGGTCTAGAATAAAAAATGCGTGAAGAATTTATAGATGTATAGAGATACAGATGATAATATGTAAAACCTTTCTCAAGATAATCTCATAATCAAAAAACACATATAAGACATGTAGAAACTAAAGTGGATAATGGAGATGAAGAAAAAAAAATAAGTCACAATAGTGGACCAGAAAAAGAATTCAACAAGTTGTTAGGATTTGAAACAATTTAAATTTTGAAATGATGAAAATATACTCTACAATCAAGACGTTGAAATTAACGCATTACATTTAAGGAATTAAAATAAATAAAAAATCTACAACAAAAGGAATTTAGAGTTTGGAGGTCTAGAAAGGCTACTACCTAAAAAACCCTTCTATAATTTATATAGCTATAGACTAGGGACTCGTCTACTATAATTTAAATCTCATCACCTAGCAAGTTGAATTAATGGTTTGTTTTGATTAACTTTATCCCCAACAGAGGTTCTGATTTGTAATTTTGTATACGTACACGCTTACGCTTGTCATCATATCAATAACTCAGCACGACATTATAAATTGGAAGCAAGTACATTATGCTTCATGTCATCTTCGTTTCCTACATCCTTCAAAAATTGGAATACATGAAGGGACCTTCAAATTCAATGCGGCTCATTTCTTTCTTCACTCTTGCAATTCTTGCTTCCGGTTGATTCCTGAACCATTTGGTCCATTTCTAGCTATATTATATGCTGAAGGCAATGCCCTTTTCTTCTTCTTAAATAATATTGCATTTCCAGTTTTAATATGTTTTTTTTTCCTCCATGATATTGATGTTAACAGGGATACTACTATCAAATGAGGTGATTAGAGCAGAAGGAAAGCCTCCTCTTCCAAGATGTGAAGTTGATGCTGACTGTTTACCGGTATGTGGGACATGCAAGTTCTGTCTCTGCTACAGCACTTGGTGCGTCCGTGGTTGCCAGTTCGGGAAAAATCTCAAATGGGAACCTCTCAAAGGATTGTTATGATCGAGTGAATGAAGACGTCGATTGAATTCCTAATTTGACACTTTTTTAATCAGTCTATGTGTATGCTGCGTAGTAGCAACTGAAGTTTGTTCTTCAATAGTATGTTTCCACTATCCAAAGTTACTCATCATGTCTATTGATTATCAGATTTCTTCTTAAGGATTTTCAGCCTTAATTTCCTCTTTCGGATTTAATCTATTTCCTCCTCAAAATCAAATTCCAACCTGGCATATTATGGATGGATGGAAAACGGAAGTAAAGATAATTAACACATAGGATACCATGCATGTTTACCATTCTTTATGGTTGTCAAAAAGAAAAACACAAATGAATACCAGTGCACAGTGTACCTATCAGATGAGAAAAATAACACACTATTTTGGAAATGAATCATGATATTTTTTGGTTAAGTTGGTTTAAGGGAGACTCTGAACTTTTATGAGCAAAAAGGAGGAAATGATAGGAGTCCAATCAAGGATCTCAATGGTGGAATCAAGGGACTGAGTATTTTCGGTTAATTTTTTGGCCAACAATTGAAACAGTTGGAATTGTATTTGTTTTAAACAACCCACCAAAGAAATAGCGCAACGGATCTTCTGTCCCACACTTTGTGCCGTTCTCCATCCCACTTTTTATTATATTGCTATTTCTCCTTCATAAACATCATGTTTTAGTTCTTTTTTGTTTTCTTAAGATCCAATAACTATAAAAAGTGGCACAAAGTGGGACAAAAACTGACACAAAGTGTGAGACAAAAAATGGGACAAAAGTGTGAGACAGAAGATCCGTTGCGAAGAAATAGGCTTGTCAACCTGAAGTAAACTTCTTTCCTCATCTTTTTCACTCTAAACTTTGTGATACTATTTTCGTTTCTCTGATGTGTTGAGCAAAAAAAAAATCATGAGAATTATGTGAACCATGAGCTTAAAATTTTCGTACACGGCGTCCAACTTCAACTTGTGCATTTTACGAATGTACAAGAGGCGAACTTAAAAAACGGTTTTGCGATGTATCCGCGAGTAAACCACCCATGAGTCAGAAAATGAGTTACTAATTTAGTATACATTTAATTTAGACCTGAGTTACTAAGTACATTTTATTAATGTGGATATATCCATGTATTATTATTCGTGTCCTGTATTTTAACATTCATAACCAAATCGAATTCTCTTATCTCCATATAAATCACAGGAAATGCTTAATGTGATCACTCAAGGAGTAAACCGTAAAACTTGTACTGTGATTTTAATTGTCTAATTTAGCTGAAAATGATGAAAAAGGCTTCATGGTTTCAATTGATTTTCGTGGTTGCTCTCTTGATCATGCCTAGTAGTAATGGTCCAATTCCTGATCTTATTTTGCATTGGCTTGTACCTTTTTAATTATATTTAGGCTTGTACCTTTTTAATTATATTTAGGCTTGTACCTTTTTAATTATATTTAGGCTTGTACCTTTTTAATTATATTTAGGCTTGTACCTTTTTAATTATATTTAGGCTTGTACTTATTTCCTAGATCCTATCAGCTAGCAAATTATAAAATGCCTGAAAATTGCATATCAAGGTTTTTTCTGTTTGACACCTTTCAACAAAAACTTTATAGTACTGTAATTGTTTTGGCTGCAGGTTTCTTGATGGTAAGTGCAGACTCGAAGGCGGACGAAAAAATTAAGTGTAAATCTGACAGAGATTGTCTCGGAAAACATATACACTGTCCAGAAAATATCAAATGTGTAAATGGATTTTGCCAAGGCGTGGGAACTAAAACTTCAAGCGGGTACAAAGGAAACTAAAAATTCATCGCCATGAGAAGACAACATTGTTGAGAAATTTTTATCTAGAAGATGCCTTATGATAATAATAGTCAAAAAAGAATTTTTGCTTTTTTTTTTTTTGGTGTCTGCACCGTACAATTTCTTGGTGAATAGAAGTAAATATGTGCACGAGTAAGATTCGCTACAACCATTAGGTGTCGAGAATTGCCCCCATGAGATTCTCACTGCTACTTTCTAGTAGTAAATCAGCGCCACTTTTATATTTATGTCAAGTGTTCTGTTTATTTAAGTTATCATGTGTTCTTTAATTTTTTAGTAACTCAAATTGATTTGGTTTAACTCAAGTTTCTTATACTTTCAAGTGATAATTAAGTGGGATTGTCACTGGAATTGGCATCCGATAATGATACCGAGAATCCCAACTTAGAATTGCCTGCCAAGTTTAAACCAGTCAATTAGTAAATCGAGCCATTGTGTCTATAAATCCACACTAATTACAAGTTGGAACCATTCTAGAGATATTCTTAGGCAGATATACATGTCCTCTACATAATTTTACTACTTTCCTTTGTCAAGTACTCCAAGACGTTACTAGAGTCAATAATTCATTAACGAATAATAAATACCACACCGTCTCGTCTCCATGTATGTAAATATCAGGACATACTTAGTGTCTTCACCACTCCAAGTGAAAGATATTAACTAGCTGTACAAACTAAAAAGCTGAAAATGATGAAAAAAAGGCTCTTGCTTTCAACTAATCTTCATGGTTGCTCTCTTGATCATGGCTACTGGTATTGGTCCTATCCATGATCTTATACTCATTCGCAAATCCCATTTGTTAGTCATAAAAGCTAGAAAACTGTGCTAGTATTTAGGGTTTTTCTTTAACACCTTTCAATGAACATTTGGCCGAATAAGGTGTGTGTTTTTGGCAGGTTTCTTGATGGTATCAGCAGAAAGAGAGGGAAACAAAGTTGAATGTTAGATCGTTGATCATAAAAAACACCATTAAACAATTAAGCATTCATAAAAAAAAAATAATAATAAGGCCGATGAATGCTAATTTATTTTATCCAAGAAGTAGTACGATTAGCTTCTCAGGTAATATTGTTTAAACTCGGTAGCTTTCAATCGATCGAGACAGCTTTTGGATGGATCAAATATACCCCCACGCAAACCAAAAAAGACAAAAAAAAAAAAAAGAAAAGAAAAGAGAGAGATTCTTCAGAACAAGTAATCAAGTTTTTAAATCTTTCATTAAGATAAAGACAGAGAAAATGAATTTATCAAAAATTCTACAATGGGTGGATCTGCAGATGGCCATGTTTTCCCAATGCAAATCAATTAGCTAGATGATACACCGTAATAATTTTCAAAGAAAGTAAAATATGTTGTGCAAAACCAGTTCATATCATTGTACTTCAACCCATCAACTTATCAGGCTGTTCATCAATTTATAATCTCAAGCTAAATGCTCAATATATATATAACGTTTGTTCAAGATATTTCAGAGTGATGAACAGACTTTCTAAGAGTAGAGAATTTTGATCGAAAAGTACAGAGAACAGACAACAAAACCTAAATGAAAAGTGAAATGACAAAAGTTACAAAATTTCCATAGTTATCATTTTAATAATTTATGCAGCAAACTGAGGGTTTGTTAGATTTCTTGGTCCAACAGCGAATGGTGTCTTTCTGATGTCCGAGTTGGGTTATATGATGAGAAAACAGAGTTTTAACTGAGAAAAGTAAGCAAGTATTTCTTTTTGGAGAAGATGCATCAGGTGCAAACAACCTCCCTCCAGCACCTCTAGATTATCATTACACCTGCTAATACGTGGGTTTTTTTTTTTTCTTTTAAGATTCCGTCAACTAATCATATATAAATACCCTAGATGAACATTTGGTTAGTTGGACAAATATATGTAGTTGTCTCCTAACCTAGCAACTCATCAATATCACATATGTAATTCCTTTAGGAGGTGGATGTTACTAAAAGCCCAGATGGAGACATTGCAAGGAGAGAAGTCCATGTCTTTTTTTTTAAGTTGTGGTCACAATGTTAATATGCTCTTTCTTTTTGTTTTTGAATTTCTTGGCCAATAGTGCTTTCAGTTATTAGGATCTCTAATTATCCTGCATGCCAGTTTGCTTATTCTAGTCCTGTGTATTATAGTCTTTGAAAGTTGGAAGTATATATCACATGGACTGTTCATTCCTTCACATTTCAATACGAGTAGGAACATCAGCTTTATTTACTCTCAACTACAAAATGATTTTTATTCTGTCCATGAGAACATGGAAAGCCACTAAATCTCTGCAGCCAGCGGACGGAGTGATAACATGCACGTTGAACAGTTTGAAATACGAAAATGTGAACCTTGTAACAAGGCAGACAAATCAAAATGCCGTAAATCACAGAAAAAAAGAACTGTGCTAGAGGTGCACAATATCAAGGAAGCCTAGGAAATTTCGAGAAATCCGGTTTTTTGTGCTGCAAATATGACGATCTCCCCTCATTGCCTTCCTCAGTTCCATAAAACATGAGTGTTGCATCTCCTGCAAGTGCCTGAATGACAAATATGAAGCAGATAGTCAATGTCCAAAATGTATGAAGCACTGTTGTTGGAGTGTGTTATAGGATTTTAATGGAAATTTGGCTTTTTGTTGCAAGAATTGCTTGAGCTGTGAATACCTGAAGTCCAGCATGGCCATCATCAGCCGCATTGATGGCTGATTTGCATAACCGAATAGCAGTTGGACTGTTTCTTAGCATCTCTCTGCACCATTTGACTGTTTCTTGTTCCAAATTCTCCAGCTAGAAAATGTGATTCAAATAGTTCAGGGATATAGAAGCCAGAAATAGGATGGCCATCTGAATATGAATGGAAAACTAAAGGATGAAAAAGTTTGATGGCCTGGAAAGGAACTTACTGGGACGACCATGTTTACAAGCCCCATTTTCTCTGCTTCTGAAGCTGTGTAGAACTTTGACAGATACCACATTTCACGCGCTCGTTTTGGGCCAATCTAATGTATAGCGTACAATTTAAGTTAATTAGTGTGTGTATTAGCTAGATGTTGCTAGCAAAATCATGCAAATCTTTGGCTAGATTTTCCTGCAAGCGATTTTTTAACTTGAAAACTTTGTAGGTTTCTACGGATAAAGAGATGCATTGAGCTTGAAAAATTTACCAAGCGAGACATTATGGAGGCTCCATAACCAGCGTCAAAGCTTCCAACCTGCAATTTGTATTCAGGAATTAAATGATCCCTACTAACTTGAAGGAGATAAAACCTGAAAGGGAGAACTTGCATAGACAAGAAGTAATGAGCTTCAACAGTTCAATGTACAGGTCACAAAGATGGAACATGAAAAGGCACCTTTGGACCCGTCTGACCAAAAACAGCATTATTGGCTGCAATTGTTAGATCACAGACCATATGCAGCACGTGTCCTCCCCCAACAGCATAACCAGCAACCTGTTTTTAGAAGAGAATCATAAATATTCAAGAAAAGAGCTATAAAACTATGAATTTTGCAGTGCTGTTGAAATTTGGAGAAAGTTTTTTGCAAGGCCTACCATTGCAATCACTGGTTTTGGCAGACGTCTAATCTGGACCTGTATAACAAAAATCAATTGTTGCAGTCAGGCAGAGAAATTACTGGTAAGTTGCATACTGCAGTCTAACAGGGCAGTGCCTTTCTCACAAGTTCTTTTCAGATTATGTCTTAAAACTGGGATTACCTAGTCAATGCCAAATGGTCAAGTAACAAATCGAAAATGCAGAGTTATACCATCTTTTCAAATATTTACCTGTAAATCCAAAACATTGAGCCGACCAAAATTGTCATAATCTGCATAGCCATTTTTACCTCTAAAGGATTGATCACCACCACTGCAAAATGCCTCAGTGCCCTACAACAGAATATGATCAAGGTAGCCCGTTTCGCATGTCAAATTAATAGGTAGGCCTGAATAAATATCTCTGCCACGTTTTTATGAAAATCGCAGATAAATTCATACAAAATATGTTGTTCATGAGAGCAGTATCACCTTCCCAGTGAAGATGATCACTCCTACAGAAATATCATCCCTAGCATCATTAAATGCCCGCATGAGTTCCTTGACCGTCTGAGGTCTGAAAGCATTTCTTCTCTCTGGTCGGTTGATTGTTATCTATGCAGAAAGATAAGAGAAAAGAAAGAATCAAAACAGATCCCCCAGGTGTAGCTCCCTCAGAGAAATTAAACTGCAAATTATACTCCACAGTAACTGATGACGAGAAATATTTGCACTTGGCATGAAAGAAAAATTTATCTCATACCATCCATTCTCGAAAAACAATTCTTTGTGCCAATACGATAAATTTTGTGATCAATTTCATATGAAGTTATCATTGTCTCAAAAGATTAATAACAGGGATGTTGAGCATATTTCTAGCTCCTTCGAGCTTATGTGCAGCCAGGATATTACTACCTGGCTGCAATACGTGAAAAATTAAGTGAAAGTTCCGCTACTAACCTTAGCAATACCCTCTCCAGCAGCTTTTTCGTATATAATATCCGCAAACTCCTTGACAGATTCATCCAAGGACACAGTTTTCCAAACTGGTGGATGGCTAGGGACTTCACCGTGAGTCCTGCGGTAGCTGTCATCCAGTGGAGAACTGCAATTAGACGGAGCTATAGCACCAAGCAAGGCAGGATGGCTAGGACTAATTTGGTGAGCAGGCATGAGATGGTTGGCTACAGAGGCCATTCTTCTGGCAACGATCATGTTCATGTTTTGGTCCATCTCTCAAGTTCCCACCCTGGCAGCAGCCTTCAGATGCTGAACAAGTTTGGTAAATTCTGTTATGGTTTGAAATGGCGGCAATAGGTTCATAAATAGATGATTACTTTGAAGAAAACGGCATGAAATGAAGGCTTGAGCCGCCCCTCCATCCCTCTTCTTCAAGTTGACAATCAACCATCTATTAATTAAAGATTATCTTCTATCTAAATCTTATTTTTCTGCATCTGATTTATTTAAGTTTAACTTATTTTATTCATAGTAACAGAACAACCTTAGCTTATTATCAATTCCTGTTCATTTGCCCCTAGATTTCTGGTTACACGAGCAACTAGGTAACCTTTTGGTTTCTTGATATTTACTACGTATATATGGATTCAAGATTAGTTTTATACAATCTATAAATTCGAGCTCATGTTTGATTCAAAAGTGAACTAAGAGTTTGAATGTCCACTTACAATTAAGTTTCCATGGCGTCTTAATCAGCTGCGGTTTTAGTTAATTATCATCATGTTAGAGGATGAGGATACATGTATGACACAAGGAGGTTTGGGAGCATGAAAAATGCCAAAAATTTCCACTAACTTTTCTTTAATATATTTTACATCAAGAAATCAGCCATCTTTGTTCTGATTTTGGGCAAGAGGAACCAATCATCCTGTTGAGTGACATTGATCATGCCTAGAACCACAGTCGAAAGAATTTAGAACAAATATAAGCCTAATAACATTGGCAATGCAACATTAGAAAAGACAAACCAAAAAAACACACACCCCTTAAAAGCCTCCATTCAATCTTGTTGACTAATTAGATGATTGCATTTTTTTTTTGGGAAATTAATAGATGATTAATAAAAATTGCGTACAGGAGGCCAGGTGTAGATTGGACAAGGGTTGACAAACTGTGAATGTACTTTGCGTAATCAAACTGATGGATTTAATTAATAACGTTGAATATATAGATTCGACAACTTTGCCCAATCAAATTGATGGTTTCAAGACTTCTTTATTTCCCCATAATATAATAGAGATTAGTCAAAAGTCAGCTAATACTATGAGTTTAATTTGGTGCTGAATAGTCTACCAACTGGATTTGTGACATTAATTAAGTGGCTGTATGCTGAAATGTGGCCTTTCTGACAGTGAAATCTGGGATATTCTTTCTTACCAAACACAAGTTTTACTTTGATTTTTTTCTTTTCCTATTGCGTTTAGTAGCCTCCACTTCAGTTTTATTATGCTTAGTTCTCGCACAAAACACTCCTCGTTTTATAAGTTTGTGATGGATCTAGAGTTAAGAATGGACAAGATAATCACATAATTACGTTAGGAGGAGGAGTAAAATTCCAACGGGTTAGTGTGCGTGTATTATAAAGTAATGTCCATGTTAATTAGAATGGTCCAATCCCATGAATCATGTCAAATCATAAATAAGGTTCATGTCCTTCCACGCAACCATTGTGGAAAGAAAAACAAGTCTCGATGATGGAGATTTTTAAGCAAAACTAGACAGCAATTAGGCTTTGGATTAGTAGCAAATTAACTCACATTTGTTCAGCTTTTTGAGCTAGACGTGCTATATAGGATTATGCAGCCACAGTTGGGCAGCTAGTTCAATGAGGTTTGACAGTTCCTCAAACTTGTGCCTCATCTCACTCACACAAAAGATGGCAGCAAAAGATGAAAGAAACAAGAGATGGAAGTAGAACGACTTGATACAATTTTCACGCAAAAACCAAAGAGTATCATTGAAATAGCACCATTGAAATGGTAGTAAGAGTTAATGGTGGTTGCACAAGGAATCAGCTAACTGGGGTTGTACAGGGACCTATTAATCTTCATCTTTGTGCTTTTCTTTATTCAGTATTCAAACGCAACTAGGTACTTTTCAAGGCAGATGGCCTATTCAGACATCATTTTCTATGCAGAAGAACTCAATGATCTGAAGTCCTTGGGATTTTATCAGCAAGTATTTGAAGGTGTAGGAGCAGAACAAAAAGTAAGAGTAAAGCAGAATGGACTACTGTCTTTAGGTGTCTCCCTCGGGATATAATTACTGAAGAGTACCAAGTCAACAAACAGAGGGATCATTAGGGAATTCTGAGGAGAGCAAGACTGGCCGCCAGCTGAATATTGTATTTCAGGTAATGAAACAGAAGCAGACTATGGGGCAGCAATTATTATGTTACATTGGGGATTTCACTAAATACATTTTGAACATCTGCAGAGAGTAATCTTGCATTCCATGACTTGTCGGATCTACATTGACCACAGACTTGTGTTGATGGGGTTTCGAAAGATGAGGCCAAGAATTGAACCAACTTATCGTTTTTTTACATTATCTTTGAAACCTGACGGGGAATGTCACGATGACTATCTACTACTGCATTTTGCGTTTGAAGTGAACTCAAGGTTTTGACTCTGTTCAAGAACTGCCTTAAAGAATATATTACATGAAGAGGATTCTCAAGATGTGCAGCGTGGCCAGATTTTGGAACTTCGACTATTGCTGGAGTAGCTTTCATCCTGGTGCTATGGCTGATTTTATGGAGCATCCTTTTGGCAATTTGTTTAAACTTGGCATCATCCTCTCCAACAATGAGTAGAAGTGGTAGGTTGCACTGCTTCAGGTCTTCCCACAATGGTCTATCATAAATACCAAGGGATAAGATAGTAATTGGCCCGAAGGAGATCCAAGAATTAGGCTCCGGATGAAATTGAAGAAATATACAGGAGACGCATGCCAACTGATCATAGCAGAGTCTAAGGTAGTATTTGTTGATTGAAGAAGCAAAGCTCCAGGTTTATGATCTTAGTTCTCATTACCAAGTTGGTAAATGATTTCTGATGAAGGATTTTTTATTATTATTTTTTTTTATCTCTACAGTCTACCATATTTTCCCTTCATGTTGCATTGAGCTAGGCCTCTAAGTTCTTCTCATGATTTCCTACCCAACACAAGGGTAAAAGGATAAGCATAAAGAGCAGGGAATGGGGAACAATATGCTGATATAAAGAGAAACTCTGCCAAACAAGGACTATGCCCCCAGAAACACCTCGGAACCTTGGGTTCCTTAAAGATGAACAAACAGAATTTGTTTTAACTCAAATTAACTAGTATGTTGTCAGTAGGAAATATCTGTTGAAGTAATTGGACTAGTATTATGCCCTTCATCTGAGGTCATCATAAAGTTTGAAATGATTACCTAATTCAACAATTATCTTTGAAGCCATAGTCAAACTGCAAAAGGAGATGTGAGGGACTTAAAATGTATGAAGAGAAGAATATCCAGACTTACTGTTGTCTCCCAATACTTGAATCAGACAGTACTTTAGCAAGAGTGTGCAAATCATCATGCTGCAAGCGATCAGTGACTATTTCACTGAAATGTGGATGGCTCCTTAAGCTGCATGGTTGGTAATCTGTTACTAAGGTGACTGCTCTAGGAATGTTTAAAGGATAATTAAATAAAGTCCAAGCCAAAGAGGGTTATAAAGGAAGGATCAATTACCTATTCCATATCTCCTCAACATACCAGGCACCTAAAAAGTGCTCTAGGCCGTGAGAAACAAGGGAGCTGGCTCTGAAATCATCTTTTGCTCGACGGACCTTCCTTGCCCCAGGATCTGTCAATCCAGGGCTTCCGGAGATTATAACAGCTCCATCAATCTTCCAAGACAGATCATATTTCAAAAAATGATTCATGTCGAAAATGAATTTAATTGAGATCAGTAGCATATCTTCTTATATACCTTATCATCATATTTTAAAGCCATGTGTAAGGCGATCCTTGCTCCCATTGAGTACCCAACAAGAATAACCTTTTCAGAGGTCACATTAGTAATAAACTTGCATAACATACCAGCAATAGCATCAACTGACAAACTGTGCCGCTTCATAGAACCATTATCAGCCTGATATTTCACGTCAGATCTGGCATGACCTGGAAGGTCAATTGCTATGCATCTTACTGATCTTGAGAAGGCTTTCATGATGGGCATCCAATCTTCACCCCTTCCAAGAAAGCCATGAAGAAAGACGAATACATAGTCCTGCAGTTTGGAAAAGGAACAAGGAAAAAGGATTGCAATATTGCGATGAAAATTAGGCTCTCCAGGTAATAGATGAATAATAGTACGCCTCAACACTAAATTCACATTCCTATTTGGTTCAAAGTATGTTAATTTTGACAAGTATCTTATTGACAACGTGCAGAGGAATGGGTAATTGATTCTCATAGTTTTCTAGTTTGCGGCAGTACTCTTTATATCAATAAAGTTTTCTCTCTTCTCCTGGAACAGAGAAAGATTAGCATGGGGGATTTCAGAGTACAACAGGTAGAAATGGATGATCAATGAAGCTCATGAATAGTGCAAAATTCTTTCTAGTAAAAAATTGAAGATGCCATGTATAATTAATATTTTAAGTTTATCAGACTCGTGATGTCCATGCTCTTACTATATTTCAAACTGTGTGTTTTTGCCCAAAGGCTCCTTCCATTGGCTGTATACACATTATGATTTGTATGTGAATAGTTTTTTTAATCAGCAATTAGTGTACTGTTCATAGGCTCCTCCATCAGCCACCTTCCCTCCCGCATCAACCCTCCCCTGATGGCATCTCTTCCTTCATTGCAATTCCTATTAGTGTATGACTGGCTTTTAAAGGTGCGTGTCATCTACATACTAGTATCTCATGACAAAAATTATGAAATATAATACATATACAAGATTCTACACTTACTCCAACTCTTTTTCCCGTCTCTAGCACATTGATGGAATAGGAGACACCCTCAAAATCAACAGGTAGCTGGTAGTTACGAACTTGTTCTTCATCAAAAGTTCGAACAATGACATTTTGGTTGACTTGAAACCTCTGCAGGAATTGAGCAGTATCAACAACAGAGGCCCCTACAAATCCATTGTTTGAATTGAAATGGACCTCTGCAGGCTTTACACTCAAATCTTCTTTAAGCCATTTGTAGGTCCCCAGACCATGAGCTAAGCATAGTGATGGTTCCTTTTTCATCAACCTACGTATTTCAGCATTTTGCAGATTGAGATAACTTGAGAACTGAGTATAGGCGGACAGTCCCAAGCCACTCTCAAATGTAGCACTAACAATCGCCATCTTCCCTTGCTTCTGAGCCCATTGAGCAACCAATGCCGCATTCTCAAAACCCCCAAGCATGCTTGGTTTAATAACCTGACAGGTTAATTGTAGCAAACCAAAGTTAGGTCCCTTGAGGCATAAAATTCTGTCTAATATGAGAGAATTGACCATGTTAACATAATATATGAAATAAAAATCAATGGAAGAGCCAAATTCTGCTCATCATTATTGTCCTGAAATTTTATAATGCCTATGACAATCTCCAATGAATGCTAGAAGCAGATTTTGCAGAACTGTTCTAGGGAGTAGCAAAGCATAAACAAAATGTTGTATAGACCTTCCCTTGAATGAGAGTGGAGAGATTTCTTCTACTTATACTGATCAGATTAAAATACAAAATTGTATGCACCAGCAAAGCAACATTGATGGGCCACCAAACCTTGCTAAGCAATTACAGCTACAGAATACCGTTCTTGTTTGGCACAAGAATCCATGATGTAAAATTTTTTATCACATAACTAAACCCTGAGAAAGTTAGTATCAAGGAAGCATGGATACTTACCACCGCAACAATTCCAGAGTGGGTGTAATTGTTTATGACCTCCAGGGGATTTGCTCTTGTATTGTTCACAGTCTCATCAAGTGCCACAGGTAAGTTAGTTTCTTCACAAAATTTGACAATATCATCTTCATCCTTAACAGGTTCCTAATATTAGAAATTGCAGAAGACAGTTAACTTACAACTAAAAAACATTCAAGATAAAATATCATCAAAACCTTTCACATAGAAAAAATGGAGAACTTCAATAAAGTCAAATGCAAGACATGCACAAAGAGGGATAGAAAAATTGGCAGAGCTAGGTCTTGATGAGCAATTTATGAAATTGAAGAAAGTCTAACATAAAAAACAGTAAAGAAAATAAAAGAATAAAAAAACAACAGAAGGGTACCGAATTTAAAATTCATCATAATCCATTTCTTGAAAGTAAAGATCTAGGAGCAAAAATAGATAATCAGATCTCAATATGATTTCCACAGAGTAATACCTCAATATACTGTAGGTTGCAGTTTTTCACCAAATTAGCAAACTCTGCTGCTTCGGAAAATGTCCAACCTCTGTTGGCATCAACACGGATTTCAACATGATTCCCCACTTTTCTTCTAACCTCTTGTATAACCATGGCATCCTCGATGGGGTTGCTCCTACGTGCCACCTATAAGTGGAAGAATTGATAAAGTTTGTTCTACGAAACCTAGCTATTTGATAGTATCCTATAACAATCTCAGAAAATAAAAATTGACCGGCAAAATTTTGGACTAAAAGTAGTCACCTTTATTTTTATAGCAGCAAAACCCTCTTCAACAAGGGCAGATGCAGCAGAAGCCATATCTGTGGGACCTCCAATGGAATCAATGAGGCCACATATCTTCACAGCTGTCCCCTTTGTATGTAATTCTCCTGTCCTTGGATGGAATATGTCTATTAAACTGGAAGATTTGCTGGCTGCAATAGCATTGAGTATAGCCATCTCCAAGCCGCATCTCACACTTGGAAATAGGGAATCTGGCTGTACAAGGATTGCAAACATAACAGCATTCAAGATGATATCACCAAGAAGATCAACGTAATAGATGCAGGATGGCTAAGTTGAGTGATTAGAGTTTATGCCCCATTGCTGTTCCCTTCTTCCCGACCTCCAAACTCCCGAATGACACTGTCTAAGCATATAGTAGATTTTCAAATAAATAATGATAGATCCATTAACCTACCGATATTCCCAAGCAATTCCATATCCAAGATGATATAGACCCATTAAGCAGTGAAAGAAAATAAGTACTTTCTCTTCCTTCTATAACATGAATAAGAAAGCGAAGTTGCTCTTCAACTTCCAGCAGGTTTTCTTTGTGTATTTCAAGGGGTGCCACCTGTTTACAAAGTTAAACAAAACCTTAGGAGAAGCTCAATTCTTTGATAGCTAAAGGCGAGACATCAAAATCTATAAAGAGAACATGGGAGCAAGAGGACAGAAAGCACAAACATGGAAGAGAAATGAGAAAGTTTTGACAGGTAAATATTGCAATGTGGATCAGAAATACAAATTTCTTGTAGCATCTAATAGTAGACAAAAACACTTTACTTTTTCATTTTCCCTATTTCTTTTCAAAATCTGATATCCTATTACCACAGGGATAACGTGCAACGCCCCACTCCACAAGGAGTAGCAGAGTTTACCAATCACAGGTCAATCTTCTGTTCAAATGCCCATGTTTCATGTCCAGTTAAGGGGCAAAAAAGTGGAGACAGGCTTATGGATGGAACTTTGTTTAGGCATTATAAGAACTTTGGAGGACATTCTTGCCATTATAACATGGAGACAGGCTTTTTCCTCAAATGGCAGTTAGACCTTTGTTTTCAACTCATATTTTTTCCAGCCTCACCTTCAGGTATAGTTGAACCAAGTATTTAAACTTGTACACCAACGACCGCATAGCACAATGCTCCAAGATTTTACTCTAAATATATGTTGCAAATATTAAACAGGCCACAAGAAATTACTCCTAAGTTGTATATTGTACCCTCTTTTCTTTGCTCTTCAACTTAAACAATGAGAATTAAAATGACTTGTTGCACACCTTTTGATATTGTTTTCAAGTTTTCCACCATACATGAAGTAAATCAATGGGTGTGATCGAGTGGGAGCCTGTCAGAGACCCCTTCTCACTTATTCATCACTAGTAAATTTCTGCTGCTTAATGGTAAACTACATATAGTGAAGTTGTTAATCAATTTAGTGACAGAAGCTTCTTATGGTGATTGTATAATTCCTCTTTTATTTCCTTTTTCTTTCCCTTTTGTTTATAGGGTTTCAGCCACTTGAGGAAACAACTCCTTTGGATTTTAAAAAGGCTGTAAACTAGCCACATGACAAGTTTTAATTCAAGTCTTTGATCAATTCAATCAGTGGCGTGAAGAGGCATATTAAAGCTGTTGAGATGTAGACCTAGTCATAATTTCCTGCATCTCTTACAGGACAGTTAGCAGGAGTTGAACAGATTATACTGAATATGCCAATTGAGAAAAGTAGGAATTAGAGGCCAGATGTGTTGCTCTCTGAGATATGCAATCAAATTGTCAGTTACTAACACAAAACAGTAGTGAAATCCCAAACTATCATGCCAGGTAATCTGGAAATTTTAGCTCAACATGTTCCATGATCTTAGTTCAAGTTTAGTGGGTTCCTTGATGCAAAAGCAGAGTTAGATATTCATGTCTGCATACCCTTCTAAAATGGTAAACTAAGAAGAGATAGCATGAGCCTTACCTCCCCAAACCCAGTACCTCCACCCTCAAGGCACAAGCTTATGACAAATCCTTCTCTGTAGAATATGGAAGAGTTATTATTGCCAGAAGATGAAGTTGGTGGAGCTCTTAATGGAATCCTGCCATAATACAGTTTTTAAAATCACATCAGATTCAGGTTGTAGTCTTGGAAAACCTTAAATTTCATCCATATAAAAGGACTTACCTGTACAGAGAATACTCCATTTTAGAGATTCTAATACTTGAACTTCCATGTAAGGTTGTTTCTGATTGTGAAAGCTTTGAAAGCACACCTAAAGAATGATCAATGGCCTGAGAAATGGATGCCCCCAAATGACTGAGAAGAGGAATGTAATGTGTAAGCGGAGCATTCAAATTAGTTACATTCATAGGCGATGTGTAATCCAAACTAGTATTGACCATGATACCTGTGAAAGGTCGCTGTGTTATCAATGCAGCTCTTTACTTCTATGACGTGGTCACAGTTTTCTTGCTGGGCTGTTAATAAAGCTTCACCCAATTCCTTCTTTGTCTGAACTTGTGCATGCTTCATGCTGCATAAATGGAGCTTTTCTTTACCAAAATTCAAGAATATGTGAATCATACAAGAATAGGAGGAAAATATTTAATCCTTTATCTTTCATTTTTAACAAGTGGTTTATCTGAGAGACTAATGCTGTCAGATAACTGACACATGGTTATTAGGACTTTCTGTAAAGAGAAAACTCTAGTACGGGTTTCGCCAATTCCTGGAAAAGCCTATCTAAAAAAGCTACATCCAGTTAGATTGCCTTCTATTGCTAGAAGTAACATAAATTCTGTTAAACAAACAGTACTTCCCCCTTTATTGCAGAAGCAACGATGCAGCATCTCAAAAGCCCTTTTAGCAGAAGGAAAGGGGCTTTCAGAATGAAGTACAAGAAAGGGAATTAGAGCGCGGATTATTGCGCAACTCGCCCAAATTAGTTAATCACATTTCTCATATTAAGAGAAGGCACGCCCCTGTAGTCTGGAAAGCACACAGAGGAAGGGAGTGTAGTCATTCCACACATGACAGTATAAAAGGCATAGAAATACTACCCATGTGCCATGCATAGATCCCCAATAGCAACATCATGAGATGTGTAGAAAAATTGATCTAGAATTTTGTGATCTGTCAGCTTTGCATATGGCAGGAGACTGAAAATTGCACCACCCTGATTGTTTATTACAATTACAATCATTGGCTTCCGCAATACCCTTCAAACAAACAAGATCAATAACATTTCAGCATACTGAGTAACATTGAGGTGGAATACAATAAATGGGCTACTTTAGGTTTAGCAAAGGGAGGGAAATGAAGAGAGGTAAATGCAAAATGTCATGAAACCATAGATGTTCTAGAAAGACAGTTACAGGGTAACCAGCAATTAAGGGGGAATATATGGTACAAGATGATTTTGCCTGGCTTGGCGGAAAAAATTTTAAGCTTAACATAGTGTATACCCACATAATGAGGGGAAACCAAAGAAGTAGTTCAAACCATGCTTGAGTATGGTAAAGGATAGGAACAGGAAGCTATCTTGAATGGGATCTGTCCAAGAAAGGAGAGGTTGTTTCTTTGACAAAGAATGCTTCTCATATGCATGACTAGATAAGCATGTCAAATTAGATGTAATAGTTGGGCATCAGAGGCAAAATGTTATAGTGAATGCCATGAGAGGAGAGGGAAAAGGGGGAGGAATATCTAATTACCCTTGTCTCAGTAGTGACAGTCCATTTGTGTCATACAGAAAAGAAACATCTCCAATTAGACAAAGAACCTGAAAAGAATAAAATTAATCACTTAACAAAAAATGATCTTTGCTTATTTGTCCATTTATTCTTGCTGGGAATGTAATGAAGGCTCATCAATTTACTAAACATTAAGATACAAAAAACTCATTCTTCAATTTTTTGCTTCTCTTTTTGTTTTCTTTTATATTGCACAAGAAGCAGGGTATCTACTTCAACAAAAAGCCCTTTAACAAAATTTCAGCAGTTATTTTCTTTTATTTACTTGTTTAAATGCTTTTCAAGAAAAAAAAAGTGCTTTGGACTTGTCATCTCATCAGCTCCATACAGGCTACTGTTCACACTTTCAAAATGGCACTGAACTGCTGTTAAATTTTTACTGGTGCATCCCACACTCAAGTTATATGAAACTCAAAAATAAACCTAAAAAATAAAGAATTCAGGTTTGTTCCCAATTGGAAATTTGACTGAAAACAACAAAAGAAAAAGTCGATGGAGATAGAACTTTGCAAAGATTACAATAACCAAAGTAGATTTATTGTACACTTATCAAGCAGCGGCTAGGGGAAAAAAGAAGAATCAGATATTAGAAAGTGAAACCTCGGAAAGGATATGCAAATCAATGCCAAGCTACTTACATGTTTGTTGCAGCCAACACCAAATCCAACAGCCGTGCTAAGCAGCCCGTCTATGCCACCAGTTCCTCTATTCCCAGCAACCTGAATACGGTGACATTGGAATCCTGAGCTCAGCATCTCTGAAGTTTCATGGGTACATTTTGCCCAGTTATACCCATACATGTCTGCATCGCGTATTGCCATGCTGTTTCCGATAAATATAGCAGAGTTACATCGAAGATTTTCCAATGCTACATGTGCAATATAAGGTTCAGTCAAAGACTGTTCTAAATCAATCAGAGACGAGATTTCTCGGGCAGCCTGAAAAAGAGGGAGAAAAAAGCCAACATCATTTCATAGAAAGACTAAATAACTATTTGAGAATCTGCAGTCTAGTAATGCACTGGAGGTAGGATTAGCAAACAAAGTTATCCCTGGTATCTTAATCTGCTCTTAGCAGAAACTAGGCATTAATAATGCATAAATAGCACTCCGAATACTAGTCATTTCTCTAGGGCTTACACATCAGCAGACGAAGTGGAGAAGGACACTGACAAGGAGGCAATTACTAGACTGCAAGGAGGCAGAAGAAACCCATTGCATGTCACATTGGCCTTAATTAGTCATGTTAAGCACACTGAAACCACTTCATTTCTGCAAAATGAAGTGCTTTACCTGCTTTTGACTCCAAAAGGCAGTTGTTCTATACACCTTCTCCAATTCATACATGTTGGTGCAAGAGCATCAGTGGTCTACACTTAAGCTAAAAAACTAAAAGAAATGACTTCTTCCCCATGATATTTTACACTATTTGACACCAGAACCCGATCAATTTTTTCTAGCTCGAATTGCGGAAGGGAATTCATGATGCAACATTCTGAAGCCATGCTAAATTTCTGGTAGATGATTGTTTTCACCTTGAGTGAAGTAGTAACTTGTTCAAACGTAATTAATGAAAATTTATTGCCACGTTGACTATTTAACTAGTAAAATAGCTTCTGCATTACTAAAACTCCTCCCTACCACAACCTTTTACAACCTTAACTGTTTTCCTGTATGAGATAACTAATGAATGTCACTTGGAAACTGGTCACATACCATTGAGTTGAGAACTCGTAGAAATGCTTTCCATCTGGTGTTATCATGTGGAATACAAGCTTTTGTTACACAAACAGTGAACTCCATGATGGTACTCTGGATCCTGTGCGTTACAATGTGAGAAGGATCATGACGTTTTGGATGCTTGTCAACCATTATATAGGAGCAAGGAAAGCAACCTTCAAGCATCTTTGAAATGCGTTTGCTAACTAACCGACCACCAATCTGTCACAATGCAAGTACAGGAAAACAGAGACACATGATAAAGTCACTCTAGATAATTAGCAGTAGTAAAGATTATATTCACTAACTAACTTGATCTTTACCAAATAGATGATTTGATCATTTATTACTAATAAATGTTGAATATTTAGACATTTAACTTTCTAATTATTAGATTGTTTTGGTGCCACCACATGAAGATCAAAGGAGAAAACTCCAGTGCCACAAGACCGCGATTTTCAATTTTTATAGTTGTTTCCATATGTTCTGTGCATTCCACAATCTTCCTTTTTTCACCTAATAAATTTCATGAAGACCTTATTCTTAAAGTAATAAGATAGGTTCATTCAATAGTGAAAACTCCATTGACTAAGAGCATGAAACAATTGGACAATTGGCAACAGCTAAAAGAGCAATTCATCAATGCTTCTTGTTCATTTTTAACCTCCTTGTTCAAGAATTTAACTCCATCATCAGATCTTGCAAAGAATCAACTTGTATGTCAGAAACGACATATGTTTAAAAATCCTGAAAATATTTTCTTATCTGCCTTTTGATTTGTTCATTCATAGATTTCTGGAGCTAAAAGAATGGGAGAATGAAGTTAAGCATCCTTTTCGATTTTCCCTAACCAGCACCATAATTGGTACGACATCCATCAATAAACAGCAAAGCTCAAGAAAATACCTGAATTATCACATCAGCTTGCATCCAGTCATTGACTGCACCTGAGAGAAGCATTTGATCTAGGTGATCTAGGAATATAATGTTTTCTTCAATTTCTGAAAAGGAAGCCATATATTTTCTTAAGCGTAACCCTGACAAGATGCCAGCAACAACTGGCCAATTCAGGTGTTTAGCAAGGAGAAGAGCTGCCCATATGTCATCCTCTGTATGAAGAGCACCAAGCACTAAAAGCCCTTGCTTCGCTCCTTGAATTAGCTTGACCAATTCAGCCATAAGTCCATGACACTGATTAGATGAAACAGAATGCTGCACCTGGGAATAGGTTGTAAATGGTTCTGAAGTTGACATCCAATTTTCTAATCCCTTTAAACCTCTACTCTCCCATGTCATCTGAATGTTCCCTAATGGTTCTCTGAAAGGACAATTGATATGGACAGGACCATAGGGTGAAGTGGTTGCCATGTAAACAGCAGAGTCAAGTGTAGTGAGGACCATTCTAGAAGAGATATCATCAGTGGGCACCGGAAGACCAAAAAAATGCTTCGTGAACTGTCCAAAATGATTGACCTGCCAGACAAAACAATGTGTTAACCTTAGACCCAAATATAAGAGACTAAGCAAGTTAGTGAGAATGCTTCTTGAGAAAACAATAATACCAATAAAGAAGTCAGGGTGCTGTATCTACAGAAATCTTTTGGTTCAAGGGAGACTCTAAGCCGTACAAGGAAGAAGGGGAAGGGGAGGCTTAAGAGTCAAACCAGAGACCTCATGGTCACCTAGTCAATGTCCTTACCTGTTGAAATTGGACTTGTGAACCACAGAAATCTTTTGATGACAATCATTACTGGGCTTAATTCTTTGATTACAATCATTACTAAATCTTTTGCTCATTCTCCATGCTTGCTGTCTACATAAATTGATGAGAATCATTACTAGGCTTAATCCAACATCATCTTGTAAGATATTGAACATGCATTCAGGTCAACTAATACTGTGATATTGTACAATCCATCTACGGCTATTCAAACACACTTGAAGAGAAAAGGTGATGGCAACTCTTCAAAGAAATGAAGATAACTTCAAAAAGATTCATTTTTCGTAAAGTATGTTCTTTAGGAGTGACTGTTTACAATGATTCTCAGAAAAAATCTGGGCTCAAAATTGCAGCTACTTAAATATATATAAAGAGGTCTAAGGCTATCATCCATATCAGATTCAGTTTTTGCTTCACAGCCAAAGGTGTCATCCATGATTCCAGACTAGTACTTTGAAGCACATTATTAGGCAGTCGTAACTACGTAAGTCTGAATATTAGCATGGGCAGCTTTTTGGGAGCCTAAGCGAAAGTTGGCTTTACAGAAGTCCTTTAATCCATTAAACAAGCACCACATTGGCGCATATAAGAGAGGTATGGGACAAACACTTTTCCTGTCCTCATCAGGAGGCTTCACATATTCTGCAAACTCAATAGTTCATAAACCGAAGCAATTACCAGAATATGAACCAAAATGCATGTGGTTTAAAGAAAAGATTTACCAACTCTGATTTTACGTGAGAGTTCTTGAAAAGTTAACTGACTACAAATTTAAACTTTTTAGGTCATTTACAGAATCACTGCCAAGTACCTGGTTAATTGCTTGGTTCGCTCCAGCATCTAGTAGCTCTGGGGGACGGTCAGCAGTGAGTAATATAAGTGGTACAAAATCTTCACTGGCCTCCACCACCTGTATGTTATAACTAAGTTGATGCTATAATCT
Organism: Coffea eugenioides; assembly: GCF_003713205.1. Lineage (NCBI taxonomy): Eukaryota > Viridiplantae > Streptophyta > Magnoliopsida > Gentianales > Rubiaceae > Coffea > Coffea eugenioides. Next base: position 42,013,296 of record NC_040045.1, on the reverse strand, counting down.
ATTTTCACAGTTAATAATTCTGTCAGATGAAGCTCAACCTTACTTGAAAAAGACGGATTCAAAGAGAAACAATGGTTAAGAAGGGGAAAGTTAAAAAACAGAAGTACTAAATACTGTCTGCCAAGAATGTTTTAGATTCACATGAGAAAGGAAGACTTAAAAATGGAAAATTTATAGAACATAAGCTCCAAATGCTACCCACAAAGAAGATTGTAGTGTTGGTATCTTAAAACAAAACATGTTCCAGAATTCGAGTGGATACAAATTTTGATGGGTTCAATTACAACAAGAGGGGACAAGAATTCTAGCTAACTTTGTGCAAAGTTGAAGACTGCATTTTGATTAGGCTTGTTCCAAAGGAGATCATTGGTATTGTATCCATTTAGAATAATATGTAAATACAAGCATGAAGATGGAACAATTGAACTTACAGCAGAGAGAAGATTTGAAACAGCCGTGCCTGATGTTGTTATAACTACTGCTGGTCTATGAGAACCTCTAGCATAACCAAGAGCATTAAAGGCAAGTGAGCGCTCGTCTATGCACACGACACAAGTAGTAAGTGGATGAGCAGAAGCAGCAAGTGTAAGTGGAGATGATCGCGATCCCGGAGCTATGCAAAAATACTGGCCAAGATATACATCAGAAATATGTAAACCGATGAAAGGAAGTCAAATCTGGATGGACAGGCTTACCGTTACACCAAGTCGAACACATTCTTCAATAATAAGTGAAGCCCATAAGGTATTAATGTTGGGGCAATCATTTTCGTAGTAGCTTGTAAGATTAAAACGATCAATCTGATACTGGGAAAAGACAGTGGAGTCAACTACTTTAAGCAAGTTTGTGTTGTGTAATATCAAGACGTATACATCATGAGGATTAGCAGAGACATACATTATGTACATCATTGCCAAACAAAAATGAAAGTCTAGAAGCAAACAAGTGGAAGAATGATATCAACAATAGAAGTGATGTGATTTTCCATCTTGAATGATGAAGTTCACTGATCTTGTAGACTTTGAGCTAAAATGGAACCTCAAAAAGTTCTAAGAATAATTCAGTAATTGCATATCCATTTGCCTGTTAAAGCACTACTCCAATTTTTCCAATCAAGGTTGCAGTTATTAGTCAAATGCATGATCTCTTTCTCCTAAAACATTGTCAAAATGTATCATTATCAAGATACATATTGCACCAAATAAGTTATTAGTACATTCTTTCGAAGTTCACTTGTTAGACAGGTCAACAGTTAACTTTCTTTGAGGAAGCAGTATAATGCTGCAAACTAGACAGATTTTTCTGTCCAGCTGGGTGGCACAATGTTCAGATCTCGACAAAAATTTTGTAATGCTTGTCTAAGGAAATTTAGTAGGTAACTAGACAGGAAACCCGTACATGAATTCATAAGGACTAGTGGCTTACCATGTTATTGGCAACAGCCAGTGTAGGAGAGAACCTCGCAGAGAACTGACTGGAACAACACAGAGCATCTTTGATAAGAAGTCTACACTTGCAGCTCGTAAAGAAAACTATAAGCATACAATAGACAAATAAAAACAATCACACATATCAAACTAGAAAGTTTAACATGATTAGAGTAAAGATATGAGCAAGTATTCTTGTGTACTGCACATATGTTTGGCATCCTAAATAATAAATATACACCTCTAGACTCTGCCAAAATTTTTTGACATAGAGAGGTTTACGAGTCAAATTAAAATGTTACCAGAATAAATCAGAAGCCAGTTCCTCCGAGCCAGACTGAAGAAAATTTCCTCTTAATCGAACAGCACTTAGACGTACCTACAAATTCATGTTACAGGATACCATCATTGAGATATTTGGTTTCTCAAATCAAATTCATTGCAATTCTCCATGAGTATTCATGAACAACAAGGAATAGTACTTAGGTGAACACCCTCCCTTACCACATAAACTTATTGTATTTCAGGAGAAGATTGAGTATAAGTGAAACCAAAAGTAGTAAACCTTCATCCAGGTATCTTACCTTGGACGAGTACATTCAGAGGAATATTCAGTAAAGAATATAACCTTCAGAAAGAGCAAATACCAGTTCAGACTGTGACATGCAAACCTCCTCTCTCTCTCATGTGGGGCTGATCATTGACACATTGCAATTTGACATATTGCTTGCTTTTAAAAGGAAGTTAAAAAATACTCCTTACCATTTGGATACTTTTATCCTCCATTATGTTGAACTTCTGTACAGTGGAAGAGATGCAATTTCGGCTGCATTCTTGTGTGGTTGACAAAAAATTAATTCTAGCCTGAAAAAAGGGAAAAACTATATTTATATGTCTTGTTAAAACTGCTCATATTCACCCAAATAGATGAAAAAGAACGAGGAAGAAGGAGCCAACGAAGTAAGAAGAAGGAATCAAGGGGAATGAGAAAAAATGCCAGGTATTGGTTGTTGGTATTTAATTGAAGTCAAAATCCATTTCTGTACTAATTGAATAGGACTAAAATTATCAATATTTAGTTAGTTTTGATTAAAAATACCAAAATTTGTGCAAATAACACAGTAAGAACATTCAGTTCCACTTAAGGAAAAGAAGGGGAATAAATAGTGTCTGCTTTCAGAGGAAAGAAATAACAGATAAAGAGTTGTCAGTACTTTCATACTGCATTAATTTGCTTCAGCAAAGATTGAAGCAGAAAATTTACTTCCAATTGCCAAAGCAAGAAAGAAAAAGTTGGCAGTTTAAAGATAACAAGAGTATTTTACCTGGAAAAGAGATGATTCATACGTTTGAATGGCTTCATAAAATGTACATAAGGAGGAATCGTTCCATGCAAGGGTTGCAGCCAAGATAGAGGTATCCTCAAACTCATCCAACTCAATCTGTTGAATTTTATCATCAATTACTGTAGAATAAAGCACTCGATCCGATGCAACCAACAGTAAAAACATTGGCCCATGCAAGAAGGACATTGGTATACCTGTGGGATGAAGAGGTAGAACGAACCAGTCTCGTGCTCAATGGAGGCCAATATCTTGTCAACATTAGTATCCAGAAAGCCATATACTCTTGGAAATGTAAGTTCAACAGATAGATATCTGCAGGAATATGAAAGAAAAGCTTTTATCAAATCCACACATTCATGAGGGTTAAGGTGAATCTTAAATTGAAGAAAGTCCCATGCAACAGTTTCTGTGCACATTCCAGTTTGCGGCTGCACTGCAGCTAAAATACCAAATCATTTTTCAGTTGGAGCCAACTCTTCATGTTAATTTCTCTCAAATGACAACAGCAGATAGTCCTTCAATTTTTGATGCTTCCACTTAAATTCATTTAACGAATATTGTAGCCCATTAACTCTCTAAAATGCAGTAATTAATGACTAAACACCCTTTAATCTTACTCAGGCATAGGATATGTACTCCCCCAATTTTATCCAACTAATGCAAATAAACTATGAGTATAAAATAAAAAATAAACAACTGAGCTGGAAATGGAGTTTCTTTCCTTTTTTTTTTAATCTCTTGTTGCCACTGATTTTGCCCCAGCGCCCAAGCACAAGGCAAAGACCATGGTAAATTTTTGTAAATTTTCTTAAAGAAACGTCCATACATAGTCAGTGATTCTACAACTGAAGTTTCTTAAATACCTCATAAATCATACCTCATGACTAACAGATAGATATTCCAAGATTAGAGTTAAGATAAAATGCCACAGCACTAATTGAATATATGGCTGGTCCTATAGACACAAAAAAGGTAAGCTAGACAATGAAAAGTTTAGAACCCAAAAAATATTGTTTGTTCGGATAGTGTATTATTTGAAATATTATTTGAAATAATTACTGTAATACTTTTTATGATGTGATGTATGTGAGATAAAAAGTAGTTGGGAATATAAAAAGGTAGATTGAAAAATGTGTTTTTGATGCAAGTGAAATATTATTTGAGATAATTTTGATATCCAAACACTATTAGTAACAGAAAACTTTTCTCTGCCCCCACCCCATTACAGTAGCCACCTCATTTCTTCACCCAGTAGAGCAGAAAAAAATATAGCAAGAAATGACAACAGACAAATGCAGGGGGAAAAAGGAACGTAAAAAAACTCAGTCACACAGTAAAGAAGCTACCCTTCACTTGTTGCATCGCCATTTTCGGAACCATTCGTGTACCGGGCATTAAAAGATAGTGCTGAGCCTATTCCGAATACCCCACGAGTTCTTCCCAGAGCAAGTGATTTATATGTTGGATTCTCCTTCTCTTTTGAAAGATAAAATTGAGGAAACACCCCATCTGACTCTGGTTGGCTGCAAAACCAGTTTCAAAGCCTTTGCACTTGGAGGAACAGCAACCTTAAGTTAAAAAAAAAAAAAAAAAAGTTACAAAATTTGAGGTGGGTTTTCGTTTTAGTTTGCAAAAGAGCTAATAACAAAAGATGGCTGCGGCGCGGCGGCGCGTGGTGTCACTCGATGCAGGAAGCGGGTGAGGCGGGAGGACCCTTAATGGAGCTGACTCCAATATTTTCTTCAAGGGGAATTTTCTTTTCCATTTTCCTATTTTTCTTAGGATTGGTAATTAGTGTGTCATTTTAGCTTCCTCATAATCTGTAATTAACATAAGTGACATCCGTTTTTAGTAAATAGCTTGGACCGGACCTAAATTAGAGCTTCAATTTGTGGTCTATGAGACATTTAATAATATTTCATACAATTTAATGAAATTTTTTGCAACTAAAATTTGATTGTCAGGCTAGAGTTCAACAGGCTGAATATAAGCCCTTACTACAGCAATTAAAGAAAATGTGGAAAAGAAATATATATGTATGTCTTTTATTTTTACTTCATCTTATGAAAACGAAATTTCTGCCATTTTAAGCCTGTCTTCCACTCACTTTTTTTTTTTTTTTTTGGGTATTGAACAGGGTTCAAATATATATATATAGTATAAACTATTATTGATGGGAGCTTCCTCAACAGACGGCTCTAGCAGCACTGCTGAATTTACAAAGTAAAAAATTAAAAAAATGCCCGAGTTGATTTTCTATTCATCAAAAATATGAAAATTGGGGAGTGCATGGAATGTTGATTTTCTTTACCATGCAGTTGCTACATTTTTCAAAGGCAAAAAGAAATCTTGTTAACGATGCATGCATAAACTTTCACAGGCTTATAATCTTTATACCCTTTTCCTTCTGTTAATTAAGGTTATCATCTGTGAACCTTCCCAGCTAGACTAACCTCTTAGACATGCATGACCTATATATATATCTCTTAGACGTACCCAAGAATTGGCAGGCCTCTTAATGATGCTATCCTCTTATATTGCACCAAAAAATTGTTGTTTTCTAGAGTTTATTTAGTTCTTGCATCCGCATTTCTGGAATCTGGTCAATGTACATGTTTTCATTAAGTTTAAATGTAAAGATTAAAGCGAACAATGAATTTAAAATGGAAACTATTCTCTGTATAATATCCTGAATTCAACCTCTCTACTACGTGCATCATGTTATTGGCTTTAACACATTCTATTTGGAGAAACTAAACCATTCCCGGTAGAATCTAAAGCTTGATGTCATATTGCAGCAGACTATTTGAACAAAGCTAGCCAGCAGAGAAATTATCCTAGCTTAGAGGTTGATGAATATATATGCTTCCACAGAACTCTGAATTTTTAATGTTTTAACATGAAGAAAAAAAGTATGAAGTATTGAAGTCAAAATTTCCCTGCCAATTCGAAGCATCTTCAAGAATTTTAAATTTATTTCATCGGTTGAAAGTTGCATGCTAATTCAACTGTACAGTACCTGGAACCTGAACATCCCACTAGAAGAGGAAGGCGGCTTAGCCATCAAGAATTGAATAGCCTCCTCAATCTTGTTCAAACCTTCCTCAAGAGTCAATGCAGCAGGCAAAGTTCTAGTAATGCATGTGGACATCAGAATTGCAGCCTCTTCAAGCTCCATTTCTCTTTCTTCTTTCCTTGAATCTATCACAACCTGTTTATCAAGATATTATCATACCAAACCCTTCAATAGGCATATGAACAATCTTCAAAGGAAAACAAGAAAACGTTCATACAGATTAAGATTTATTTAAACCATTTTCAGTTTCCAATGAACTTTTCCTTAAACAGTTCAACTCAGTCGGACTCGGTTGTGATCCCCCTATAGGCTATATCACATGACCCCCCAAAAGAATTTATCTCAAAATTAAGCATTGGCCCTATATCACGGCTCTTGAATGGCGGCATGATCAAGGACAGGAAGAAAAAGATAGACAGACCGAAGAAAAAGAAGATGATTTCATAGTTTAATTTCCAATGCAACAAATGAAAGAAAAATCAAAGCCTCCAAAGTATGCTACTATGTTTTGTACTCAGACCTTCCTCCACTAGATAGTATATTTCCTAGTAAAATTCAGAATGTACGCAGAACCTCTGAGTTTGCATTTTTGGAGGCACACAGGAGGGAGAGCTGCCGCTGGAGAGGATATTTGTTGTAGTGTTTGGAAGCATAACTTAAGCCGGGAAAAGGAATCAAATTTCTGAGGTGGCGGGGCACTGAACGGGGAAAGAGGGGGAGGGAAGGGAAGTTATGAGAACGTTGTAAAATTTGGTGGTTCATCATCATGGGTGGTTGGGAAGGACGTTAACAATATTAGCTGCTGCTTCTAATACTTCGAAGAAGAGGTGGAAATAGGTGGATCACTGCGGAGGAGGAAGTGGTGGCGTTGGTTCGGAGCTGAGGGTCAAGAGAAGCATATGTGCATGCATCCCAGGAGACATGAGTGAGGCATATATATCTTGAGAATGGAACTTTGGCAGTGAAGAAGAAATATTTATAGACCTGCGATAAAAGAAACTGTGAGATGGAAAGAAAATTTTAAGCCTCAAAAAAAGTTTAGTTTCAAATTTGTGTGAATATAGACGAGGTTTGCAAAGCATGGACTGCAAATTATACGTCTAATTACATGTAAATTGGCGTCTTGAATATGCCTAATATCGCTGCTGCGTGTTACATCAGGCAATTATGTCTTGAATATGGTTTTGGACAGAAACCTCTCGTTTTCCTTTCGTGAATTCCCAGAAACTTTTACTTCAATCTTTTGATCAATAGACTTATTCATTGTTCACGTCCAATCTGATATTCTGATTAATTAGGTCCTACTGTATATTTTTTTTTCTACTGTTTTTTTCCTTGACTAGTACTCTTTGATGATGAGCAATAGTATCGCAAAAAAAAGAAAAAATGAACAACAAAACGTAAGGTAGAGTTCACCATCTCCATCCTCTCATGAGCATCATCGTTATAGTTTTTGTACTAATTTTTTTTTTTTAAGGATAGACAGCCATGTTAGCTCCACATGAGGAGGAATTTTATATAGGACACCTTTGGGTAATGCAGACAGGTGTTGTAGTGAATCGTAATGCCCTTCATCCTAATATCATCTACTGAAACTGAAGAGAAACCTTAATTAGCATGATATCAGGAAGAGAAAATGACATTTATATGTGACTAGCTCAAATATTAGATTAATGGCATTGCCAGTTAAATTGCTACACAATCACCATCATAGTAATGAATGGTCATCACAGTTTACTTTTACAATACAGTTATTAATACGGCAAAATTGACCTAAACAATATACATGTTGTAATTGTACTACAGCTATCCATAGTGACCACAACGCAGTAACCTTGTACATTCTTCCATCAATTCTAGTAGCACTCGCTCAAACATGACAATGCACTACCAACCCACATTTTATACGTTAGAATGGCAGGATATGATTTTATTCTGTGTAGTTAACAAGTGAAATTGACCTGTTCTAATTCCAACAAGATGCACAACTTTGCACACAAATACGGTAGTAGTAAGTTTATTAGTCCAACAAACTGCAACAAAAGAGATGTGACACACAGACATTAACTAAATAGATTACCCTCAGTGCATGCGACTAACCGCGTGTGCAAGAATTGAAATTTAAATTAGGCGATATTCATCCATATCCGTTAGTATATATACCATCAGTATATATAAGATGAACCCTAAGTAAAATACCATTTATATCTCCAACCTATTGCTTCACCTCAATCCTAAATGGAGAGGACCATGTTTTAATATAAAGTAATTTAATAAAGAAAATGTTCGAGTTTTACCCCCAAAAAAAATAAATAAAGGTTACCCACCTTGGAAGCTTTTAGTTTGGGGTTGAGTGAACCCCAAACATTCCAACAAGAATAGTCTTATCCAGTTACTAGGTCCCTTTGTCTTACCTCCAATCCTGCCTTAAAACATGGAACATGATGCATGCATTAGTCATTGGGAGATGAATGAACCCCAGAAAAGGCAGGAAATTGAGCGCCAGACGAAATGACCAAATATTTATGAGGCATGCCTAATTGCATGAAATGAAGCATGTCTATGAAGCATAGGCTGGTCCATGTTAATTAAGGGTTTCAAAGATAACTGAGAACTCTGCTTCAGCCATCATGTCAAAACCTTGACGATGACAATGTTTTACCAATTCAATCAACAGGAGAAAGTCAGATCATTTCTATGCTTTAAAAACTCTAGCAGATTATCACACAGTTGAAGTTTGAAAATGCTTCTTTTTATTTTTGTTGCAAAGAATTTGAAGTCTTAGTCGGTAGTTGATGACTACGAGATTACTCTTCCTTGATCAGGCAGCCAATTGCCTTTCTTGAATTAAAACTAATGCGTGAATAACTAAGGAAAGTTTCTTTCCGTCATGGTGCACAGTACACACTCCCGCACACCTCACCAATTGAGTCAAACGGGAATTTTTAATCAACTTGTTCTCTCAGATACAAGTTAAGATGCAATGGAATTCAATACTTATATATCCATGAATTCTGCTAACATTCTTTTTAGTATTTAGCCATAGCGATAAGAACCTCAAGAAAGTAGAACTTTAGGTGCCATGAAAATTGCTGATCAGGGAGAGGATTTGAGGCTGCTTAAATGGCTCAGCATTTAGTCCCTCATTGCCATATTTCATGCCAAATCTGTCATGACATTTTTCTTGATGCATAAAATTCTTAGGGTAAAATACCAAAAACCCACCCTGTGGTTTGCCAAATGTACACTTTACCTCCCTATAATTTGGAAACCTACAATTTAACTCATGTCGTTTCAACTAAAGTAAAATCTGACGAAAAACATCTACAATAACGGTATTTGAGTATCACGCGCTTCTGTTGAGAGTTGTGGTTGCGATAATATTTTCACTTGCCAAAGATACCCCCATGTGTTTCCAAGCCATAAGGAGGTAAAGTGTACATTTAACAAATCACATGAGAGTTTTTGGTATTTTACCCATTCTCAAATGCACGAAACATTCTTCCGAGGAATTGACTTATAGAAGGGCAATTTTGGCATTTTATTCAAACGTTAGTTTAGATGTTTTCCGTCAGATTTCACTTTAATTGAAACGACAGGAAGTTAAATTATAAGTTTCCAAATCATAGGGAGGTAAAGTGTACATTTGGCAAACCACAGGGGGGTTTCTGGTATTTTATCCAAATTCTTATAATAGCATTTCTCATGCCTTTTGCCATACAAGAAAGATCCGTGAATGCTGCAGACATCAGTTTAGAGTTTTAAGAATAGGTTGTCTCATCATCATCCTGACGCCAGCATATAATCTCAGAGATCACTTGCCTCGAAACCTTAAAGTGGACCAACAATGGAATGTAATGGATCAATTCAATCAATGATGCAAACCTCCATTAGGCAAGCTGTAAGATAGAATGAATGTCTGGACATTGGCATTGACACGACCAAATTTCTAAAACGTGAAGGTTTAAAAAGAATGAGTTGCCAAACAACAGAAATCAGAGAATAAAGTGGGCAACAACAAGCCTCTGCCCTCATTTCGACTTTCATACTGCTTAAGTAAATACCGTTCCATAACACACACCATAAACAGGATTCTTGAGCATGTAGACTACAGCTACAGCTTAGATTCCCTAATTTCCTGAGGTGGGCAGCAGCAACAGTACATGCTTTCCATACACAGTTGATGAATCTTTCCTCGGTTGTTTCTTAATAATACTGTATCTTTCCTAGGTTGTTTCTTAATAATATTATCCCATCTCAGGAAGATTGGAACAAAATTTTGGTGGTATTGCAGTTTCTGTCCTCTTGCTCACCCTGAAAGATAGTAGCATGACAGTGATCTGGCACATTATCTTTTTACTTATAACACACCTGCATCATCTATTGCTAAGAACTGAAGCCTTTTCTATTCTCTTTAAGAACTGCCTGACTGCACTGATGACAGGGAGAGGATTCTCAAGATGCACAGCATGACCACAATTTAAGATTTCAATTAGTTTTGGACTCTCTCTAGTCCCTGTACAGTATTTGTTAACCATCTGCCAAGCAATATTCTTGAACTTTAGATCCTTCTCTCCAACAATGAATAGAAGTGGTATTTTGCAATGCTTCAGGTCATCCCACAATGGTCTGTCATGAAAAGGAAGAAAGATTACTAACCCTAAATTTTACTTTATGAAAATACAATGACTCAGATAAAATCAAAACTATTTGGCCAGATTAGAACATGTGACTGTAGCTAAGATGAGTCAAAAGATACACGTCCACCAACTGCAACAAGCCCATATTGCTTCAACAATTTGAGATGACAGAGATGTTTAATATCTATATCATACACCACAGGTTCAGGGTCCAAAGGAATCCAACAAACCCTTGCATTTCACAAATGTTTTTATATCTTCAGAAATTGTGTCATAATTGTGTCAAAGCTTGACTTATATTTATTTAGGTTAGTTTTGAAATATTAGCTTATCCGATGTGAGGAGATGCTGTAGAAGAATCTACCCATGCATTCCATATTAGTGGAATAGAACCTTAATCAGTGCATAATGTTTAGCTTTTTACATTTCTAAACTATTAAGACATTAATAAGAATTTATACATTCTTATGATTAAGATTTATATGCCATGTAGCAACTTTATTTTGCAAATTAACTTCAAATGAAAGTGAAATGCTAATTACACTATTGGAACGTCAAAAATGACAGTTAAAATTGGTCAATAATAGTTGGAGGCAAATAGTCAATCAATTTTCTTACTCTCGAGAAACCCATCACATACAGATATGCATAAAAATCCAGATTTAGCAAAGTTATTTAAGAAATTCAAATTTAGCATGTATTATGAATTTCTGCAGACTTACTGCTGCCTCCCAATACTCGAATCAGATAGAACTTTTGCAAGAGTCTGCAACTCATCATGCTGCAAGCGGCTGGCCAATACCTTTTTAAAATACGGATGGCTCCTTAAACTGCATGAAGGAGGAAAGCAGGAAAGGAGTCCATGCATTTGAAAACGGCATCTCAATTATAATGGACCAAGGACAAAAGCAAGTTAAAAGAGTGAAAACCATCATTACCTTGTCCACAGCCCTTCTGCATACCAGGCATCTAAAAAGAACTCAAGCCCATTAGAAACAAGGGAACTTGCTCTGAAATCATCCCTTGCCCTTCGCAACTTTCTTGCCAGTGGATCAACCAATCCTGGGCTTCCTGAAATAATGACAGCTCCTTCAACCTTCAACCACACATCCCAGATTCTCATTAACTTGCTGATTCTGAAAAGTAAACTAGAATCTATAAACTGTAAATGCAATATAAACATGGATGTCTTTACCTTGTCGCTGCATTTTAGGGCCATATGTAAAGCAACCCTTGCACCCATTGAGTATCCAACAAGGATAACCTTTTCAGGAGTTATATGAGGAAACAACTGGCATAACATCTCGGCAATGACATGTATGGATAAACTAGGTTTGGCTGCTGAATCAGTTTTTAACTTTGATCCACCATGCCCAGGAAGGTCAATAGCAATACATCGTGCTGACATTGACATAGCCTTCATGATGGGGATCCAGTCTTGACCAGTACCCAGGAAACCATGCAGAAATACAACTACATTTCCCTGCACCATGAGAAGAACACAAATGTAAATGAAGTGAGTTGTACCTCTAGGAATAAGATTACCCTTTAAGCATAACAGACCTCAAAGTAGGAACCGTACTATACCAAGTCACACTAAGGAAATGGAATCATTTTACAATGCACTTATTATGTACATATCATAATTGTGATGTTAAGTATTTTGATAAAAGACAAGGCCTGCAACGATACTCAGGACATCAGAAGACAGAAATTATTTCAGCTGCCCTTGACACTGTCTTCCTTTGAGCTCTATTACAAACATATCTCAAATTAGATTTAACTGATGTAATAATCTGAAGTTTTCTGAATACTGTATTCAAAGATTATAAGGAGAAGCATGTGAACAGGTACAATCAACTAGTCAAGGATATTGTGATCTACTACTTACAGCAATGCTTTGACCCATCTCTAGAACATTGAAGGAAAATGAGAAACCCTCTAAATCAACTGTCAACCTGTAATCGTGAACATTTTCCTGATCAAAATTCTGCACAACCACATTTTGATTGATTTGGAAGTGCTGCAGATGTTGACCAGCATCAGTAGCACATGCCTCAACAATGCCAGTTTTTGAATTACAACAGATGTTTAATGGCTCTAGAGTCACATCTTCAGTAAACCATCTGTATGTTCCAAGACCATGGGCTATACATGCTGATGGTTCCTTATCCATCAGTCTACGTATATCTGCACTTTGCAGGTCAAGATAGCAAGAGAATTGAACATAGGATGACAAGCCCAGGCCACTTTCAAATGTGGCACTAACAACTGCCATCTTCCCTTGTTGCTGAGCCCATCGTGCAACCAGAGCTGCATTTTCAAAACCCCCAATAAGGCTTGGTTTGATAACCTAACAGGAAAAGTGTGAAAACATAGTGAGGCTTGAGACAACAGGCGATCTTTCCTAACTGTGACAAATTTCAGAGAGAAACCTTTTCAAGATAAGATAACAATACATGGAGTGTTTGATATCGATTGCTATTATTCCATTTGCTGTTCAACCGAGTGTCTAGTTCTTATTGTGGTCATGTGTCATGCTGAAGCAATACTCTTAAACTTTATGAAGGAAATAGTGGAGCAATAGGAACTATCCAGCACTTACTTTCTTCAATAAATAAACAGTTGAAATTACTAGTTTAAACCACCATATACCATTTGTAAATAAACATGCGAGTTTATTGCAGCTCTGAACTCCACACCAATAAACCACATGATAGTTGGCTAAATGTAGCTTGTTGTAGTTACAAGCAGGAGTACCTTTTTTTATAAACAAAAAGTTGCTTCAAAATATGATAAAATTCACAACCACAACTGCAGATCTTTACTGTATTGAAAAAGATGTCCAAATCCTTACTATAGCAACTACTCCAGAATGGTTGAATCGGTTGAGGACGTCAAAAGGATTCTCTCTAATACAGTTGACAGTTTCATCCAGAGCTACTGGCAAACCAGTCTCCTCGCAGAATTTGATTATATCATCATCATATCTAACAGGTTCCTGTAATTTAGAACTTCAGGAAAGCTTTATAAAAATTTATAACAATTTGTAACAAAGGAAAGCAGTATTATCAGTCAAACTGAATGTAAAATGATTAACTACACTAGAATACAATGGTAGAAGGTTAAACTCATGTCGTATAATAAAATTTGTGATGAAGGCAAGCAGTACTATCATTCAAACTGGAGGGAAGCCAAGTCAGAAGGCAACAAAAGTTCAAAAGAATTTATTCAGCTCAATTTACCATTTGCGGAGCATTGCAAGTTTCTAAAACATTTTGGTAACAGCTGAAGGAAGAATTTTATCATTGCTATCAGGTATGGTCTTTTAGAAGTAGAAAATACGGACAGTATTCTCCCAAGCACAATTCCACTTACAATTGCTAAATTATATACACACATTTACATACATACATACATGGGAGGAGATACCTCAATGTACTGGAGTCGACAATTCTTGACAGAATTGGCAAATTGAATTGCTTCATCATATGTCCAATTCCGATTTGCATCCACACGAAGTTCAACTTGATCTCCCACCTTCCTCCTTACCTCTTGTATTACAGCAATATCCTCAATCACATTAGCCCGACGAGCTACCTGTACAATGAAATTCTGTTCATACTCTGAACCCAACCGAGGGTTTAAGAGCCAGAGATCAAGCTTTACTCTATAATAAAGATCAAGCTTTACTGTATAATAAGCATTCTCATTCTGCATTTCAACCATTGACAAGAAAAAAAGAATTTGAAGTACAGATATTTAGGGATGACTGCTCTCACCTTCATCTTTACAGCAATAAAACCCTCTTTAACCAGTGAAGTTGCAATGTATGCCGTGTCCAGTGGACTCCCAACAGAGTCAATAAGTGCACAGATGTGGACATTCAAAAACTTCTTGGGTAAATCTACTGTCTTTGGGTAGAGTATATTCAACATAGAGGAACCTTCTTTTGCAGCAACTGCATTGAGAACAGCCATCTCCAAACCACATCTAACACTTGGAAGAATGGAGCTTGGCTACACATCAACAATGCAGCAGAGTCGAAATTAGAAAGTAGTCAAGCAGAGAAGATACCATCATGTATAAATAGTACATTAGAAGTGGCCAAATGATACGTAATTGCTGTAAAGATTTCTTGACCTACCAGGATACCTAAAGTGTGCCATATCCAGGTGGAAAAAGAACCCTTTAGTAGAGGAAGGAAATAATCAATTTTAGCTCCTTCTAACATGTGAATTAGGAACCTAAGCTGCTCTTCAACATCGAGCAAATTTTCCTTGTGGATTTCAAGAGGTGCAACCTGTTGAAATGGTAAATCATGAGTAACAAGAGCAGGCTTTTTCGCTTTGCTACAAAGAGAAGTACTAAACTAGCAAAGACTATCACAAGAGCATGATAGCATAAAAGCAGTAAGCAGGTGCCATGAGCAAACACAAGATAATTATGGGCAAATATATGTTTATGAGATGCACCTTTCTGAAAGTCAAGAATACAACATGTTTAAGAGATAGTTATGTTCTTCCTTTCAGGTATCAAGTGTCCAATTATCATGAACCTAGGAACCGAGGGTATTCTGCAAAATGTCGCATATCAGTTTGCCTGATTACCACAGGTTTTTTTTTTTCCATTTAATCTAAAGGAAAATCTTCTCCTGAAGCACCAATACATAGAATTATCTTGGAACTCTGAAAACTAAAAGCCAATAAATCTATCCAACTGCAAAGCCAAAACAGAACAGTAAAAGAATTGTCCAACTAACTCTGTGTAATCTAGGATGAAGTTAAAATGGTTTTGCATGAAGGAAATCTTTATCACTGCTCATTTCAGCTCAGGATGTCATAAGCTCTATGTTTAAAATTTGACCTACGAAAACCAAATGAAGGAGATTCTGCTACATTGATCAACTGGCTACAAAATTTGAATTCTGGATCACACACACACATACACAAACTAAAACATCTATGTCTGATAACTTTTTTACAAATTGATCAAAATCTCATAATTTCATGATCAACATAGATGCCTTCCTGTAAAAATATAAGCTTACCTCCCCATACCCAGTACTTCCATCTTCAAGAGACAAGCTAAGAACAAAGCCTTCTCTATAGAATGTGGTAGATTCATTGCTGCCTGAAGTTGAAGTAGGTGGAGCACACAGGTTAACCCTGCCATGGAATACTAATGTTTATAAGGTAAAACAGTGAATTTCTGAAACCCTGAAAATGTTTCAAAATACAGCCATCTCATAGAACTTGCCTATAGAGAGAATAATCCATTTTAGTAATTCTACCAATGATGAATCCCTGCGCCTGTCCGGTGGTAACTGAAGTTGAATGTGAAAAGATATCCATAGTCTGCTCTGCTGCTTGGCGACTAAATTTTCTCAAATCACTATAACGCAAATATGTCAGCAGAGAAAGAAAGTCACAAAGCTGTAAAGTAATTCAAGCCATTTCAAACCTGATTACCTGTGAAAGTTGGCATTGGCATCAATGCAGCTCTCAACTTCTATAACACAATCGACCTTTTCACACTGAGACGTGAATAAGCTGTCCAGCAAATCCATTTTTGTGTGTACTTTTACATGCTTCACACTGCATATGCAAAGTTCAATAATGTTGAAGAAGAAATACATCAATAGTACTTTAAAGAATACATACTTCTCTAGTCAATCCAAGTTAAACTTTGAGTGCAAAGGAATCAGCCAAATATGTTGACTCTAAAAGTACAACTCTAATTGGCTTAATAATCTGTCCAGAAAATAACTAATTTGCTTAAAAGCACAGTGAAACATGATCATGGTCGAAACTGAAGGCTTCTTTGTTTAGATTACAGATTGGTATCAGCATCACTTAGATAAGAAAGAAGCAAATTTAAGTTACCTCTGCAGTCGCTGTAAATGAAATCAAAAATACCCTACAAGAGCTTGGGTTGGGGAAGAAAAACCAGTGATAGCATTCTGGTTATTGAAACATAACGATGGAATGACTTACCCATTTGCCAGACAAAGGTTACGTATTGAAACATTGTGAGATGTGTAGAAGAACTGATCTAAAACTCTTCGCTCTGTCATAGCTGCAATTGGTAGAAGGCTAAAGATTGCTCCACCATGATTGTTTATTACAACTATTGTCATCGGCTTCCGCAAAATCCTTCAAACATTACATATTTTCAGTTGCTAGCTGTGAATTTTGTTACCCTCCAAAAACAGAAATGTGAGTAAATAGCTGGACTAAAGAGAAAACCACCAGGGAAGTTCAACACTGATTATCACACAGAGGGGGCGTGGGGGAGAGAGAAAGAGAGTGGAGGAACAACTCATTACCCTTGACCCAAGAGTGACAATCCATTTGAGTCGTGGAGAAAAGAAACATCTCCAATCACACAGAGAACCTAAACGCAAGGATAAAAGAATTGGAGCAAAGATTGACGAGCTTCATCAAGTAAGTAACTTTAATCAAAACACATAGAAGCACAGAGCCAAGCAACTATGTCTTTATGTTCGGTAGATAGACATCCAGGAAAAAAGATAACTCGTTATCCTTCTTCCACCCAAAGGAAAAAAGGAATATAAAACTTCTTTCAGGGAGTATGAATGCAAAAGAGCTGTGAACCAGATAAAACCATAAGTCAAAGATTACAAACACAAAGCTCAAGACAATGAGAGAGAGAGAGAGAGCTGATACTACTTAAGTAGGGCTATCTAAACTAATGCTTTCACAAAGTAAGTTATTCATAAAAGAACTTACATTTCCTTTAAGGGAAGAAAAACTGAACTAGTGTAAACAGAAAGGAAAAATGTAATGTTAAAGTGAATTGATACACAAACGCATAGAGAATTTAGGATCACTAGCTGTGCATACTTTCTAAGTCCTAATGTATGCACTCCTTAATTTGAAAACCAATTTCCCAAAAAATCCCCTGATCTTATAGAAGAACTGTAAGAGGAAAAAGAAAGTAATAAAGACAACCCTAGCAGAAGTGCTTTGCAGAATAGACTTTTAAAAACATAAAAACCAAAGTGATGTTTCTCATATAACACCTGATTCCATATGACTAGAAAAGCAGATAATCAATTTTAGTTCAGAAATCTGCCTGTGTCCCATTAAATAGCATCAATGAACACAAAAATAGAGGCGCTGCTGAGCAGCCAACTTGTGAAGGCAATGTAGTGAAAGCGCTATTTATGCAATAGCCTATAGGCCCAATTATAGGTCAAAATATTGCCAAGAAAAATGGGAAGTCAATAGAATAGAGCTTCTTCAAAGTTGGAATTTGTATCATAATTTTTTTTTTTTGGCACCATGAAACTTATTCATACTCCAACATAACATTCCGAGCAAAACTAGATAAGAGACTAGGATAGATACTTTATGTTACAGATACAGACGTGAACACTCACTCTTTTATTGCAGCCAACAGCAAAACCAACAGCTGTACTAAGCAAACCATCAATCCCACTAGCTCCTCTGTTCCCAACTACCTGTATCCAATGACATGGCAAGCCCAAGTTGAGCATTAAAGCACTATGTGTATTTTGTGCCTTGTTAGATCCATACATGTCTGCATCACGTATTGGCATGCTATTTCCAAGAAATACAGCCGACTCGTAGTCAAGGATTTCCGGGAGAATATGAGCAACATAAGGTTCAGTTAGGGAGCACTCTGAACTGATTAAAAATGACATCTCCCAAGCAGCCTGCAGAATATAAAGAGAGTTTACAAATGCAATCCAGGGGAACAAAGTGAATGAGATCATCTTCTAATAAACAGAAAATTATGATCCACTGTGATCGAGTCAATCGTATTTTTGACTTGATAAAAGCTTAGACTAGAATACAGCCACCACATTAAGTTATTGAAACAATTAAACGATAACATTAAAAGATGCTTATTTTCTGTAATGTTCTTCATGCTTTTTCTTGGAAAGTGTATGTGTGTGTTTGTATATGTGTGTGTGTGTGTGTGTGTGTATATATATATATATATTCGGGGAGCATGGTTAACTACTTCCATTCTATTATGATGTCAAAACTTAGTTACATAATGGAAAAGATGCATTATCTTGTCTAAGTGATATGACTATAACATCATCCAGGCAAAAGGATGTAGCAATTAGTATGAGTTGAATTATTGGCTAACCGACCTGTATGTTTTGTCCCACTTGTTAGCGGAATATTAGGAAGATATTCCAGGTGGAACAAATTTAAGTGCATATTATACTCCATCCTCAGACACATATATATAAAGAAGGTTAGCATTCCCAGCATATGCAGGAAAAGCATATTTTCACGAAGTCACACAACAAATCCGGATCAAATAAAAAGTAAGAATTTGTCCAATCTTATCAATAATAGTTTCAACAGTTGCCCTCCATTGCATTTCATACTATCTGCTCTTCTTCAATTTTATCCATGTAAGGCCATGATTCAATAGCTCTACTAGAATTTATGTGCTCTTTCCACTTTATTTTCTTCATACAATCATCTTAAATATATAATCTACTATTATGACAATTAGCATATTCTTTGTCTTCTTTGAATATGTTCAATGATCACAATCAGTTGCCCTAGCAAATGTTTCACATATTATCCTTCACCATACTACTAAAATGAGTTTTTGCATAATTTCTTCTTTTTCAACCCACCCAACATAACAATCACATTTTCTAAAGGACTAGAGGAATAATTTAAAAAACCGATGACACAGAAAGACGATAGAACCAGAAAGCCTGTCACTCACCATCATGTCCAATGCACGTAGGTAACCATTCCATTTGCTGCAAAGATACGGTGAACAAGCTTTAAGCAAATAATTGGTGAACTCAGTACTAGTACTTCGGATCCTATGAGTTACAATGTGCAAAGGATCATGACGTCTTGGGTGATTATCAACCATTATGTATGAGCAAGGAAAGGAATGCTCTAGCATCTCCTGAATGCGTGCACTTGTTATCCGACTTCCGATCTGTCATGGTGCAAATACACTAAAATTATGCATATGGAAGGCCACTCAAGCATAAAGACATAGAAGTACTTGTATAAAAAAAACTACCACATCCTTGACAAACATCAATTGAAGCACTGTTGCAAATTCAAACATAGATTTTTAGGTTTTAGGAACTTTTAACATTTCATAAAGTTCGTATTCGAGTTTGTGCAATGGACATTCTAAATATTCTAATTCCTAAAGATCTGAGATCTCAATATAATGCAAAAAAGACGAGATCTTTCAAGTTCCTACAGGTACTGAACCTTCTGGTGGGATTTCCGAATACCTTGTGTCAAAAAAGAATAACCCAAATAAACGAAAGGTATTTTTTTGCAAAAAAAGATTTAGTTTTGTTCTTCCTCACATCATTTGACTTTAACTTCTTATAAGATCAACTTACTTCATTCATGCAAAATAAAAGGAGCTTGGAGATACCTGAATTACCACATCTACCTTCATCCAGTTCCTGACTTTTTCTGAGAGCAGCAGATGGTCAAGGTGATCAATGAACAAAATATCATCTTCAGTATTAGAGAAGCAAGCCATGTACTTCCTGAGTCGTAACCCTGACAAGATGTCAACCACTACTGGCCACAGCAGGTGTTTAGCAAGGAGAAGAGCTGCCCAAATATCATCCACAGTATGAATGGCACCAAGGATCAAAAGCCCTCTGTCTGCCCTTTCAATGACTTTAATGACTTCATCCATATCAGCATGAATACGAGCACTTGAAATAGAATGTTGTACTTCAATATATGTGGTAAATGGTTCAGTAGATGACATCCAAAAATCTAATCCTTTCAAACAGCTATCATTCCATATACTTGGAGTTTTTGCCAATGGCTCTCGGAAAGGGCAGTTGATATGAACAGGACCACATGGGGAAGAGGTTGCTATATTCACTGCAGAGTCAAGAGTAGTAAGTACCGTCCTTGCAGAAATGTCATCGGTGGGTGCAGGAAGACCAAAGAAATGCCTCACAAAGGGACCAAAATGGTTGACCTAATAGAAAATTTTAAATCAGTAAATTTAGTGAAAAAAAAGAAAAAGGTTGATTATGAGAAAGCCCATAAAAGCACACTTCATATCTTTTTAGGAAGATTGAATAATTGCTAACTACTTATTGGCTCTTTCTTTTGATTGTCATTGCCAGCAGATCCTGTAGTCAGCTGGTGAATAACTGAAACTAGCAAACCATTATATGAAGCAAACACAAATCCTTCTATCTAACAAAATTAACAAGACAATTTAAACTTGAAGGGCAGACCAACTAAAGACATCGAAATTTTGAATCTATACACATAAAAAAGCTGCTCATATCAAAATCAAGTACCTGATTGATTGCTTGATTTGCACCAACATCTTGCAGCTCAGGAGGACGGTCCGCTGTAAGTAATATAAGTGGTAAAAAATCTTGACTCGCCTCCACGACCTGTAGATTTCTATTTCAATAATTGCATAATAGTAATAATGATGCAATCAATTTCTTCACAACCAGATCAAATTATTCAGAACTTTTAAATCAAAGGATAGAACAATAACCCAAAAAGAAAAAGAATACAAAATTATCACCGATCTCAATGTGGAATAGGATGACATGTAGCTGTAGTAATGATAGTAAAACAAACTGTTGTCTGCAAGGTATTTATTGAACAACAGTATGCTATAGGCTAATCTAGAAGAATTGAGCGAGACAGCAGGCATTTACTGGAATAAAGCTTTCAGACATTGAGTAACATACCAGGAGAACAAGCTACAATGTGCAATGAATTGGACAACAGTATGCAATACACTAATCTAGAATTTTGAATGAGGCAGCAAGCATTTACAACAATAAGTGGAACAAACAGAAACATGGAAGTAGCTAGACTTACAGCAGGAAGAAGATTTGAAGCCGCGGTACCAGATGATGTTATGATCACTGCTGGACTATGAGAACCTCGCGCAAAACCAACAGCATGGAAGGAAAGTGAGCGCTCGTCAATGCATGCAACACAAGTAGTAAGGGGATGAGCTGATGCAGCAATTGCAAGGGGAGATGACCTCGACCCTGGAGCTACACAAATATACTAGATGAAGAAAGTATCAGAAACAAGTAAACCAACCCACATACATCAGATTGCTGAGAATAAGGCTTACCGTCAATCCAAGTCGAGTACATTCTTCAATTATGAGGGAAGCCCACAAGGAATTGATGTTTGGACAATCTGGTGTAGAGTACCCCGTTTTATCGAAGTAATCACTGTGGTACTGCAAAGCACGTCAAAAACAATTAGTAGTTAGTAGAAGAGTCATTTAGCATCCTATACTACTGATTTTCCAAACAAAAGAGACAGGCATCAGAAAAAATTATACAGACTATATATCAAGAGAAATCCTTTACAGGCAGCAAAGATGAACACAAGAAAAGCAAGATTTCCATTCAGTTTTAAGAAGTCAACCAATCATGTCAATGGAGAGGTACAAAAAGGTGAACACCACTAGTGATCTTACTTTTGGACTTAGATATGCTTCGATCTATGTGATCAAACTCACAAGTAAATGTTGCCAACTCAATGTTTTACTGCTCAAATTGAAGCAAAGATTCGATCAAGCAAGATATTGTATTGTTTAATATAGCAGGATTTGCTCTGATTCAACTCAGAAGTCAAAAAAAATTGAGTACCTTATCCTCAAACTTATATGTCCCCTCGTGGACCAACTAAATTTCGTTGGTGTCCAGCTGTTCTGCTAATAGAAAATGCAACTATATGCTTAAAATTTCAGTAACACCGACTACTAACCATATTATTAGAAATAGCCGACAAAGGCGAAAGCATGGCTGAAAACTGGCTGGAACATCGTGGAGCATCTTTCTGTAAGAATGAAAACAGGCAGCTTTATGTTTCCTCCAGTCAAGCAAAAGTAGTACAATAAATCTGAACCAGGAGTGGAAGCATATTACCATCAAGTGAGGATATAGAGTTAAATTATCTGAGGAAGAAAATTACCAGGATAAAGAGGATACCAGTTCCAGAGTGCCAGCATCCAGAAGACTTCCTCCTATCTGGAAAGCACTCATGCACACCTAAAGGTTATAGATTTCCACAATATAAGTATGCCAACATTCAATATTTGATTTAAGCAGAAAATATAACAAGCATTTTTGAATCAGCTCCTGCCAATGCAGAAACTTGAAATGGAAAAACCACAGAGACCAATATATGAAGGTTAAAACCAAAACTCTGAGAGAACATTAAAAAACTTAATAAAAAAGCTATAAGAGAAGTCAACCATGCAAAAAAGTGCAGGAAACCCAAATAAAAAGTCAAAACTGTATTCATATGGCAGGAAAGAGCCAATGCAAATGGAGATAAGAGAAGTAATAAGACAATTATAGTTGATGGCATAAAGTTTTCATCAGTATGAGATTTCACAGATTCAGATCTTACCATCTCAGCAATTTTATCCTTCATGGTCCCATACACTTGAAGGGCATTGATGCATTTCTTACTGCATTCATCCATCAATGACCAAAGATGACATCTGGCCTGAATGAGAGCAAATAAAAATGAACACCCGGGCTAAACAAAATGCAAAAAATGCTTCTTTCTCGTCTTCTAGTTTGAAAAGCAAATGCTTATTTAGTGCATGAACTTCTAGGAATTAGAAAGGTAAAACCGTCATTTAACTGCTTTTTTGTTTAAGCAGTTACTATTTAACAGCATAAACTTCTCATGACATTAGCTAAAGTGGCAGTTTGCTTCAAGGAAAATGTCACGGTTGTTTAACAACCGAATCAGTAAAGAGCATGTCAGACCATAGTCAGATAGATTTCCTATCCTGCAAGATAAACAGGGAGGCAAGTGCACTTCACCATTTGAAAGGTGCATCAGTCTTTCCAGGTAGCTTTCTACTTATTGCGTCATTCAGGGTATCTAAATTATACTCAAAATCTACACAAGAAACAATTAATGGCGTATATTGAAATTGATCTAAGAGAAACTTGAATCGGAGCAAAGAGAATTGGCAGGTGAAGAGAACAACCTTAGAATACCTGGTAGAGAGCAATCTCATAGGTCTGAATAGCTTTCGCAAAAAAAGAAGTGGAAGAGTCATTCCATGCAAGATTAGCAACCAAGACAGTAACCTCCTCTGATTCATGCAACTCAATCTGTTGAAAAAGCATAGACAAGAATCAAAGCATGATTAGCAAGTGCAATTCCAGGGAGAAACCATCAGCTTTAGACATATTTGCAAAAGACAAATTACAACTTTACCTGGGGAATGAAAAAGTAAAAAGAACCAGCTTCATACTTCATAGAAGATGAAATTACATCAAAACTGACATCCAAAAAACCATAAGCCATTGGAATATCCAATTCCATAGCAGGATATGATCTGGAACACCATAGAAGTCATTTAGCACACCTCATGAATAGGAAGTTAAACAAAATTTTTAGCTAAAGACCATATTTTAACTTCATTAGTTTCCATGACGAACTATGCTTTCGTTCTTATTGTGAAGAAGCAAAGATAGTTTTGAATGAACAACTGCTAACAAAATTTATGCATCAAGTATCTTAAAAACGTTTTATTTATTCTTAAACGGTCCATAAAAACATCAAGCGGACTATACGTCGGGAACAGCTATGCTCAAATTTCTCAGACAGATAAAAACATTTCCCAACTTAGATCTACAGGTTGCCAAAGAAATAATTAAAAAGTTTTCAATTCAATAAAGAAATGTACTTCTCCAAGCTTTTATTGAAAAAAAAAATCCATACTCACTAAGCTTGCTCATCCTCGTGTTACAATTCAATAGCAATTTTGAGTGAATCACGACAGCCAAATGTAAGTTTTACATGTCCAACAATTTGTTGATGGGACTCAGGTGCTTTTTTTAACTCTTGAGCAAGAAATCTAAGGCTCAGAAATAACAAATATGGATACTAGAAAATCTACAAAAAGAAGAAAACCAAAACAAATATAATACTTGATCACATCAGTCAACCGTAGTTTCACACAAAAAAGAAGAAAATCCAAAATTACCTTTGAAACTCGCTATGCTCTCTAGACGGATGAGAATAGTGACCCTTGAAATAGACTGCGGCACCAATTCCAAAAACACCACACGTCCTACCCAAAGCAAGTGACATGTATGATGGATTCTCCTCCTTGGAAAGAAAAAATCGAGGAAACACCCCTCCTGACTGAGGTTGACTGCAAAACCATTTTAAAGCTTTTGGACTTGGAGGCACTGCAACCTATTGATTCAGCATTCTCATGGATAAAGTTCAGTTCGATAACTATATAAATACACTTCATCTTACAAACTGAGCACACATTACCATGCATTACTTTATGTAAATATTCAAAACATTGCAGTAGCAACAGAGGAAATCAGCAAAATCTTGAATATTCAGCCAATGAGTTAGCATCATGATGGAACTAAAATTCATTGTTTCAAGGCATCACTTTTCAAATATCCCCGTTTTCCTATGATACAGTGAGAAGGATAAAGAAAATTACCTATTACAATGTTCAATTCCTCCTAAATTAAGAGAAAAATATTCACCTACAAGCACCATATATGGAGAATTTCGAAAATAACGAGTGTGCATTGCATCACAAGCTTTTTGATAATGCTTCATTACGTCAAACTTTATTGCACGTTATGAATTCAAAAAGAAGATATTAACATTCAAATGCGGGTCATCAGAAACACACCTGAAATCTAACCATTCCAATTGGACAAGACGGAGGATTGGCCTTCAACTTCTCAACTGCCTCTTGAATACAATCCAAACCTTGCTCTAGCGTCAATGCCGGAGCCAAATTCCTTGTAATGCAAGTAGAAACCAGCAATGCAGCATCTTTAGGGTCCAAAACTGCATCTTCTTGCGAACACCTAGCAACCTCCACCTGCATCAGCATTAAGAATAAGGAACAAAAAAATGAAAAATAAATTCCACCATGTAGTGCAATTATAGAGAGGGGCCAATTCAAGTAGTTTTGTTATAGAAATAACCTTCAAGACTGGATTTTTATGGCGCTGAAGGAAAGTAGTGAAAGAATGGAAAGAGGGACTGGAAGTAAAGTAATAGGCATGGTTCACTGCGGAAATGGTGATGGTTTTTCTATAAAGGGAAGATTTTAAAGGGACTGAAAAGTGGGGTTTGTGAGTTATTAGCAGAGAACAAGGATTCATTGATGGTGAAGATTGGAGGATGAGGAAGTTGAGCAATGTAGATTGAGGGGTTTTGGAGGTTTGGTTGCTCAACCTGGCGGGGTTTTACAGGAGTGGTGGAGGGAGATTGTGGGTAGAAGGATAAGATAATGAAGGGGTCTGTCTGGGGTTTATGGAGATTGGTGAAATCGATCTTGGCCGTTCAAGCTCCGGACCCTTTTATTTGCTGTAGGTACTAGGTACACTTTTATTTCGGATCTGGTTTCCTGCATGTACTAGGTACAGTTTTTTTTTGGATCTTGTTGCCTTGTGCCTAGGACTACAAACGAATCGAGCCGCTCGAGTCAAGCTTGAGTCGAGCTCGAGCCGGCTCGAGTCGAACTCGAGTTCAGAATATTAAGCTCGTTAACTCGCGAGCCGGCTGGCGAGTTTGAGTATATATATATATATATTTTTTTTTTATTTAATAATAAAATTACGTATATTATATATATTTTTTTTATTTTTTATTTTCACAGTAAAATTACGTATATATCCTTAATATTTTATTATTTATTAAGAAAAAAATATTATTTTATTTATTTTTTAAAAAATAAAATAATTATTTTTTATTTTTTTCGAGCTCGACTTGATTCGAGTCGAGCTCGAGCTTGAAAATTGCCGGCTCGTCGAGCTCGAGCTTGATAAAATTTAGTCGAGGCTCAGCTCGATTAGCTCAAAACTCGACTCGGCTCAACTCGTTTGCAGCCCTACTTATGCCACAGGTCCACAGGCCAAAAACATCGTTAACCAAATGTTTGAGTTTTTTTTATTATTATTAATCTTATATATACTGTAAGTGTATATATTATCACCATTAAATATATGTCATATGTATAAAATTTAAATTTAAAATCTAAAATTTACTTATGTGTCATCAATCCAATCGTGATAGTGTATACACTGATAGTATATATAAAATTTACTTGTTCTTTTTTGTTAAGAAAAATAAAAAGATGACTGAGTGGGTACGGCTCCGATGATCATCACAAATCTACCAATACAACTCTCACATCAATAGTAAAGGATTTCATAGATCATCCACTAATATAACCCTCACAACGGTAGTAGGAGGTTCGTTCACCAATAAATCTCTCACATAGACAGTGAAAAGTTTTGTATCTCACATCAATAGCACAATTCAAATATACAACTTTTTGTGAGAAAAATGATCCGTCCTAATCAATTGAACCAACTTGTATTAACACAAAATGTTTGAGTGAGTAGTACTATATGTTGTTCGCTTGTTCTTGAATCACGGCTACGTAGTGTCCGATGTTTGATGATAACTGGCTGAGATTAAGCCACATTTTTTTACAACTGATTCGAGCTGTTCATGCTATTTTGAAAGTCAAAACCTACAATTAGTCATAAATAACTCGGATCAAATCATGCCATTTCTATTTCAAAGCAGGACACCACAATCCTCTCTAAATTTAGCTTGTGCCTTGTTGGCACATTTTAGAGTTTAGACACTGAATCATCTGCCACAGTTGCAACAATTCCTCTTTCCACTTTCCATTCCATTTGAGCCCTTCATTTTAATTTTGGGGAAAAAGAAAAGATTTAATTGTGCTAATTGGACCGTAGCTGACTGCAGATCGTTCCATTCATTTGGGGCCAACAACCATTTCGGCCCGTCTCATTTTCTGTCCAGTTGTCTAGTAAACTACAATCAAAACCAGGTAGCTCTCATGAGAAACCTCAGCCCAAAGCTCTTTGTAGCAGCACGTTTTTACGAAAAATGTCCAAAACCAATTCAAGGCTTTTGATTGAGCTGATTTGGAAAGCTATAGTGCCTCAGAGAATTGAGCTTTAGTGTTTAAGTTTGTTCGATTACTTTAATGAATTTGAATTTTTTTTTAACTTTGATTTGTTTATTTATCGAATTGAATTTGAGCAATTTTTTTTTTATTGAATTTGAATGTTATCAAACATAACACGCTGTTTACATTTGATTTGATTAGATGGTGAATTAAGTTTGAACAACCTCTTATTAATTCAAATTCTATTCGAGTATTGAGTAATTTAGTTCGTTTTTCAACCCTGCGCATTATCGGCTTAGCAACTCTCTTATCCTGCAAATGAGACTAAAATGAACATGATCAAGATTGATGCTAAGTTTGGAGTCAGATTCAACATCTAAAACCCTAGATCCCATGCAACGAGACTAGCTAGTGGCATACCCCATATTCATATTCACTATAAAACCTTAAAACCCAGAGAGACCTTGATCGTTGTGAATTAAACCACCTCCTCCACCCGCCTGTCCTGTTATGGGAGTGATGCCTAATGAGATTTTAAAATCCAAAACCAAGCAATGAACCCATCTCTTAGCCCATGCAATTTAATTTATGCTACGCAAATGTGGTGAGAAGTGGCATTTCATGCACCAAGTTGCCCCATATTTTAATGATATTTTACCAAAAATATCATGATTTTTTTAAGACTAACAATTTTACAAAGAGAAAAAGAAAAAAAGAGACTGCATTCATTCCATAGTAAGCGATTCAAAGTAGTGATGTCTTAAGTGGTCGTTACGCTAGAGATATTAATCTAAACATATAACAGGATTAGTTCCTTTTCAGTCTACCACCAAAGAGTCTGCTTAAATAATTATTTCCGAAATTTTGTAAACTTTTCTTGATAAAAGCAGTGGGGTTCTTTAAAATATTGCTTCAATATAATATCTAGAGTTTGCACTCCATAGTGTTGCCATAAGGACACTTATATTTACTTGACCTTTTAAGAGAAGTAGAAGGCTATTTTTTTTTTTTTTTTTTAAAAAAAAAGGGTTTTCACTTTTCAGTCCCTAAAAAGATGCTACTATTATATTGTCCTCTATCAATCTAGAAATAGACAAGTGCCTACCGATGATAGTTACCATTAAAACGTGATGAGGGCTAATCGTAATTTACAACCAAGAAAAAGAAGATGATATGATATTTGAAAGCTTGATTCGGCACAAGAATGCCAATGATATATACATGCTTGTATAGAACAATGTAACCAAAGAAATAGACTTGATTTTTCATAAAGAAAAAATGATATAAATTTTATTCGAAAAGTAGTCTGTCTCTTTCAATCTTAGAATTTTTTTACTTTTAGAGTGGCTTTACGAGTTGTTACAAAAGCTTATGAATGCAAGTGTTGTAAGTAAATTGTGGCGAAGCATCAATGATTTGAGGATCAAATTAATAGCCGTGTAACAAAAGTAATCTCTTGTTATAGGGTTTTCTTATTGCGTCTTCACCATTTCCTCATTTTTTGCTTCTATGGTTCTCCTCCCCTTCTCTTTACAGAACCAAAGCTCTCGTAATTATGTCCACAATATATCTCATGAAAAAGTTTCTTAGATATTCTATGCCTGTGCTGTGACTTGTTCTTGGCCTCTTCTTTCTTCCTTCGGTGCTCAAGGACACGAGTGAAGGTTTCTCCATACATTTCTTCTAGTGGATGGGAGATATCCAGCCAGTAGGCCAGGTTCACCAGAAGCGTCTGCAGTTGCAAATTTGCAATCAAAAGGGCAATCATTGCCACTCAAGACTTACACCTGCATTTTTGGCTTTAGTGGGTAGTTTCTTGTTAACCATCTACCTCATTTCTTTGGTTGGTTCGTAGATGATGAAATCCTAAAGTATGTCGGACGGTTGAAAAATGAATTAAACTATTTGATACATGAACTGAATTTAACTTGATAAGAGTTTGTTCGAACTTGGTTCGCTATCAAGCCTAGTTTAGATAGTTTTTTGCATTCGATAACTTTTAAATTTAATAAAAAAATTCGTTCAAACTCGATTTAACAACTAAACAAATTAAAATTGAACAAAATTTTAAATTTGTTAAAATAATCAAACAAGTTTGAACACTAAAATGTTCGGTTTGATTAGACTCGTATGCATCCCTAAATGTCGAGGCATATGTCCGCGTATTGACTATTGGAGGTTGTCTAATGTCTACTAACCTCACCTAATAAAGCTACCAAATTTCATTGCATTCACTCAAAAAGAAACACAAATGCACACAAAGCATAAAGTAATTTTTAAGGTCATTAGTTTCTCTTTTTTTTTTCTGGATAACTGAACTATTTAAAACACGTTTTTTTTTTTCATTTCTATAGCAGAACTAACACTGAAAGAAACACAAATACGCACAAAGTGTGAAGTAATTTTTAAGGTCACTATTATCTCCTTTCCTTTTCTAGATAAACAAACTGGCTAAAACACATTTTCCCATTTCTATAATAAAACTAACACTAATTTCACCTTTCTACAAAAAGTTTTTGATTTAAATTATTCACTTCTGCAAATTTTAAAAATAAAATAGCTCTTGGGCCCTATTTAATGAGTGAATTTTTTAAACAATTTTTCCCCCTTGGCGTCATAAAGCACCACATGTGGTTATATGGAAGTTTTCTAGCTACACCATGGAAGTGGAGCAATGGTAAATTATATTGTGGTGGTCTAGGAGCAAAGAGACTAAAGTACGGATTTAAAGATTAAAATGCTAGTTAAATTCTCATTCTCACTAGAGTATTATTTCTTCCCTTTACTCCTTGTTTTTTTCTTTGTTCTCTTTATACGTAAATTTTCTAAATTACTTGCGTTTTACTAAATTAATACACATAGTGATTAGTATCATATTTTTCAATGAAAAAGAAGAAGAAGAAAGATTAGTATCGGGTTAAAGAAATTATTTCCTCCATCCCACTTTGATAGTTTTGATTTTTTTTTCACATAGTTTAAGAAAAATTAGATAACTCTGTTGGAAGAATAAATCTAACATACTATTTTCCTAAAATACCCTTATATTACTATTAACAACAACAATAATACTATAAAAGGTTGCTACATTGAAGTCATTAATCCAAGCAATTAATGAATAAGGTAGGTTATAGTCACTAATAATTGAATACATTAAATAACTGTGTTATTTTAGAGACGGTACAAATTAGTTATATTCTTCAGTTGAAAAACGAACTATAATTTGATATGGATGAAAAAGAAAAGTAAACCTATTAAAGTGAAACGGAAAAGTACTGTATAGTAAATGGCACACCAAAGTTACTCGCATTTTCAAAATAAGAACAGAAAATTCCAACCAAAGGGAAGGTGACTGACTCTCTCCATAATGGAGAAGTCACTTTCTCAAAATTATCTAGCCATATACCTCAGTGATGATTACCCATCTCACAACCCTCATTAGCAACAACCCAAAAGGGGGAAAATATGGGGAGAAAATTAAAAGACAATCTTTATCGTATAACACCCCATTAATTAGACACCGGTCAGAATTCCATCGATCAAATTTATGGAAGTCTTTGACTTGAAACAACAAGAACAAATGATATCTCCCATGTTGAATTATAAGTCTCCCAACAAATTAATGTCTTCTTGTAAGACTAGTAGAATTTAGTCTACGTACTCTTATGACTCGTTTGGACAAATCCCTCTTTACCAAAAAAAAAAATTTTGTTTCAAAATACTTGAGATTTGTGCTAGTGATTCATGAGGTATGCTGCAAGGCCATGAAGTTACTAATGGAGGCACAAAAAAGCTTTGAAGTTGACAAGCACATTTTCGTGTTAGGTTCAAAGGTGACGATAAGTATAGAGCACTCACTTAATGCCAGCTCCATGTGTGCCTAAAATGTATACGTACAAGTATATTTACACTTATATATTCGGAACCATTAAAAAGTTCCATTAGGGACATGGGCATGTGGCTGAGAGAACCCGATCGAGAACCTTCAATCATTTCTTGAAGAATTTAAGTATATGTACGAGACGAATAGCTCATATTAGACGTACGTGTTAAACTCCAACTAATTAACCCTGGCTTGATTAATGACATTAATCCAATGATGTAGAAAGATCAGATGTATGACAATCTGACCACTTAATTGTTGAAACCATCGCTTGAACCTGTTTGGAGGTATGTATCAACTCCTAATTAAAGATATTAATACTACAACATCTCTGTCCTCCCATTATTGGCTTAGATAGAATGATTATATGAGCTTCAATGGCCGTGGCGCATCAACAAGTTCACAGTTTGGTAAAATCTAAAGTGTCTGGTACTAGGTAGTACGTACAATATATATGTATATACAGGAGAGACCAATCATTCGACCAGAAAACTATCGATCGAGTCACAAATGAAAACATATGGATGCTAATGCTACACATGGCACACTCACCATGGCAGCTAGCCAGGAAATCACAGATTAGTTGAACTGATCGATCAAGGAACTTAATTATAAGCCTTAAGATCGATGACATTAACAATTTTATAACAAGAATGTGGGCTAGCTTGATGATATATTTTTTTATTATCATCATCAATTAACCTAATTATTGTAAGAAGGGCTTTAACTAAGCTACGGACTAGACAAGTGTAGATTTACGTTTGGTAATTAAAGAACACTTTGATTATTTACCACTAGGTGGAGATCGGTAATAAAGTGCCTTGTTTACATTTGTTTGTGTCATTTTTTTACTTACCAAGAATGAGACAAAAAAAATGCCTAACAAGTGTAATTACTTGTGAAGTTGTCAATCAAAAATAGAAATAAAATGCATTGCCTATACAAAGTTAAAGAATGAAGAAAGAAAGACTCGGGAACAAAAAAAAAAAAGAAATCTCTTACCTTAAAACGCAATTAAATTAGTAGATTATCCGTGTTCGTAGTGGATTAAGGCCTCAATGATCAGACGTAAGCACAATTAAATTAACATGCGTGCTTGTCCGAATTATTCTTCTAAACGCACCACCCGCCATTATTCCAAGAAGACAAAGTACAAGACGAAAATAATAATAATCAGATAAAGGTAGTAAAAAGAAAGTTGATTTTGCAATTGAAGACAAGAATATTTTAGCAAGGAGGAGGGAATTTAATACGGCCCCTTGATTGTCAAAGTGAGAAGAAGAGAGGAAAATAGACGGAAAATACACTACTGTTCAAAAAGATGATGAAGCTTATCCTAAACGAGCCAATCAAGCTCTGATGACCTCAGGTGAGCCAGGAATGAAGAAGAAAAAAAGTTGGGTTGTTTGAGTGGGGAAGAAAGTGGAGAGAAAAAGGCATAAATGGTACAGGTGATGGTACCAAGAACTTCCAAGTCCATGATAGAAGCTTAATTGATTAAAAAGACTTGAAAAAACAAAGACCTTTGATAAAGTAACCGGAGGTATCATAAATTCCAATACTAGAAGCAGTGACGTACGAAACAAGCAATTGTCTATAGTGAATACTGGTAGAATTTTATCATTCAATATATTTACAGTAGTACTTTAACTACTCATACATTTTTTTTAGTTGTTTATATATATATATGCATCCTATTGATCTGCATATTGACTTCAACCAGTTTCTCTTCGATCTCCATTTTTTCTTCCTTTGGACGTAAAAGAAAAGAAAAGCTGTGTCTAACTGACCAGAGACGTTTTGGAATTTTTTTGATACATAGATATGTTATTGTATCATCTCTTTGTCTACGCTACGGGTTAGGGGTATAAATTATGCAGGCAACTGCAAACCACAGTCTCTAATAACGTATTTTCCAATCAGCAATTTCTGAATACGATCCTGTATCCTCACATCTTTCTAATCTGCAATGATTTTCAAGAATTCCAACTTTACTACAGCTGAGAGAAAGCCCTGCTGTTTTCTGCAAAAATCGTGACTTTTTACCCTGTATGGACCTAATATTTCACTTTTAAAATTACCTGAAATAGGACTAACCAGGTGACAAAGTGGCCAGTCTTATTACGAAAGCAAGGAGATCGAAGGAAGAAAGTGAGGAATTGGGACAAGAGAGGAGAGATGGGGTCATGCCAGGATTGGGTGTTGGGTTGAGTTGACGGGCTAAGCAATTGGGAGGCAAGATGGTGCACGCCCACGCTTCCTCAATTGTTACCAATTTGGCTACCCCACTTGGTTGAAAATTGGAAGGGGTCTCTCTAGGAGTCAATTTCATCAATTTCATTTTGCCATCATGTCTTATGATTGATATCAATGTGTGTTTTGATCGCAAATGATATCGTCACAACTAAAACTTTGATACTACTATAGTAAATTTGGCATCAATTATTAAAAAAAGTTATCTTTACGGTTAGGAATAATTTTGAAACCGCTTTCAAAAATTTCACAAAGTCACTTTCAACCCTTATTTCTACTATTCTAAATCTTCCATATTTTCACATCCCAAATCAGTACATTATTCCCTGACCATTTTTTATTAATATGTTAAGGTTAATATGATCATTTTTTAAGGCCAAGAGAGGTTAGCGTAATAATAAAATCTCAAAGGTACTAGGTGAAATTGTCAGAAACTTCAAGGGAGGTTTCTAAAATTATCCCTTACATTTAACTTTATTTTGTATTTTGGATTAAAGTTAGAGGTGCAAATAAATCTAATCGAATTGAATACTCTAGTGTTCAACTTTACTTGATCACTTTAATGAATTTGAAATTGTGTTAAAGATCAATTTGTTTATTTATCGAACCGATCAAATGTGCTTTTTTCGAGTCAAACTCGATCGATCTCGAGTAGTTCAAATTTTTTGCCTATCAATTGTAAATTTATACTGATCGAACCAAGCTCGAATCGAGTTTGAAAAGTTACCAAGTATAAAATACTATTCAAATTTGATTTGATTAGTTGGCTAATCAAATTTGAAAGAATTCTTAACAAATCGAAATCAATCCCAACATCTGATTAGTTTGGTTAGTCTTTCAACCATGATTAAAGTTGATATGTGAAAATGGTACAAGAAAATTTTGTCGTGGCACTGAAATTGTGTGATTATGGCAATATCGTGGAACCTTGTAATCATTGTATCGGATGAAAGGAATGGAAGATGGAAAATTCTACTAATTGCTTCAAAAAATGATGCTTGGTGTAGAATTGCGAAGCCGTTAAATCCAGTCCCCCTCCGTACGTAACAAGGTCGTCATCTACTGCGTTTACTATGCGGACCATCTCTCCTACCCTCCTCCCGTCATCGCCTCGAATCCCATGGCTACACCCCGAATTTGCGCTATGAATACAACATTACATTCGAAAATTAATGCCACCATTCCCATGAAATGTCAACACCTATCATTTTCCTTGCTTTTTGATTCAGCTAATTAAGGTCTGATTAAGATAGAATACTGTAGTACCATAGAAAACAAAAACTCAAAGTTTAACTGTACGAGCGTAAACTTTTAATCCTTTTTTGCTTTTCTTTTTGGTAAAACTGGTCTTCATCTGTCATTGTTTTGGATAGTCGATCTTAATACTGTAAATTATGTCAGAGTCTATCTTCCATAATTAAGCAGTCTGGTTAATAATGATGACTCTTTCTTTTAATGTAGCTGGAAAATAAGTTTAACTTCCCATTAATCTAGTTGTCTACTGGATGGGACATGATTTTTTCAAGTACATCGTCAGATTCCACGTAATTGGTTTTGGGAAATATAGATGACGAAGTTACACAAGCTTGCATTTCTTGTTAGTGGTTCAGGGATTCACCTGGGATGTGTTCATATAATTTACTTGTACCTTAAGCAATCAAATACCAGGTTTGGCTCGGAATAATTCTTATACATTCTACTCAGTAGATGCACTCTCGAGCCACTTTGCTTATTGCAATTGGCATGAGTTATGAAACAGGAATTATTTCGATTGAAATGCTCCTGTACTGTAATTTCTTTTGTATCGTAGTCAATAGTGTCTATTGCATGTGATATCAATTCTATGGTTGTTTTCAGAAAGAAAGAAAAAAAAAAAAGGAAATTGGTGCAAAATGCTTGCCTTATTAGCCCAATTGCCTTGCCATGCCAAGAACTCTAGATACAGGCAAATGTGACAAAGTATTGGAAAACAATTTCCAGTAGTTAGTAGAGAATTCAAGCAGGTCTGGCCCTAAATCTGCATCACACTCTCTGGAAAAGTATGTATACATAATGCAGCTCAAACCAGACATAATCCTGTACCTGGGTTTCCTTGCCAGCTTAGCCAGCATTCAGATTTCACTTGGGACTTTCCTAATTATGTAAAGATGGAAAAGAATTGGCTTGTGTGATATGTACCACAAACTTTAACATCAGTATGAACACTAAAAGCTCTCTCTTTTCAATGCATGGCCCAGATGATGTATACATTTTTATTTCCATTAACAAAAGGAGCAAATCAACGCATCCAGTCATTGGGATTCGTGTTAGAAGTAAATCACCAAAAAAAAAAGAAAGAAACTAATTATTATCCATAAATTGTTTAGAGAAAATGGGCTTTTTTCCCCCCCTATGTTTGTAAGTACTTGATCAAACTTTGTGAACAGGATCAAATGGAGTAAACCTAGTCATAAACTTCATTATTTTCTGTTTGTATAAGCATGTTAGCAAGTCAAGAAAAACCTGGACAACTGTAATTAGAAAAAATGGCATTAGATTCTACATGTGTTGTTCTTATCCTTTGGCAAGAAAACCTAAACTCGTATATAATATTATTAATACATGGATTACAAGGAAGCTTTGTTGTTTAGCTGTCCCTAGCTCTTATCCAACGTTTATGAGTTGCCCCAAAGATCCGTTTGTATATTAGGAAATCACCAAAGAAAACAGTATAAGCACTGTAAAGAAAAACGTATGTGGTAGTGGAATTTTCAACTGCATTACTTAATTAATTGCTAGGATGCATATGCGGTTGCAAGTTGCCACCGCTGAGATTTGCCAAGACTTTTTTGATACTGCTTTTCTTGTTTTTTTAATGAAAACCCTTTGCCATCAATTTGATGGTGGCCATCGGGAGCTAATGGAATTGCTAGAATGCATTAATATATGTCAAATAATGTTGAACCACAACCTCAAGTCGGGCAGAAGCTTCTTTGAATCATGTATCATGTGTCCCCTTGAGGACTTCAGGTTGAATTGCCATGTAAATGTTGCACCAACCATGAAAAATTGTACGACACATAATGAAAAGTTGTCTGTCGTATATACAACAGCGACACAGTTCGATGTTACAGGAAGCAATTGTTGTTCAATGTTTCATCAACACTCGATATCATGGTAAAATCAGAATGTGGACATTGCGAGTATAAAGCATATGATCAATTCAACCATCACCTCTATGTCCTTGGAAATTGCTGAGACATAACATGTAAAATGATTAGACAATTTCGTTAAAAGTATGGATGAATTATACTCTATCCCCTCGGCGTATAACTTTCTCACATAACCCTCCTCTAGTCTCTAGATTCAAAAACTATACACAACTCTGAACTTCCTCATAATTTAGACTAAACTGCCAAAGCGGATGTCGTCCTCTATAATAGAACTAACTGAAATGGCGAGATTTCCTTCGTTTAGAAACTAAAATGATTGAATTGGCCAATTAGATATATAAATGTGGCATGCATGACACTATAATTCCCTATTGTTTAGTTTTTTTTTTTTTAGCTACGTAAGCTCTTATAGTTTTCAAAATCTATGTATAACCCTTATGTAGTTAATAAATATTTTCGACTTGACATAGGGGTTTTTTTTATATATTTTAGTAAGCTCCGAAAACAAATTCCAT
Source organism: Coffea eugenioides (assembly GCF_003713205.1). Lineage (NCBI taxonomy): Eukaryota > Viridiplantae > Streptophyta > Magnoliopsida > Gentianales > Rubiaceae > Coffea > Coffea eugenioides. The sequence continues at coordinate 41,976,039 of NC_040045.1, read as the reverse complement.
CACTTGGACACTTTTAACTCAAATCCGTGAGAGCATTACGTAGAATTTATAAAACCATAAGAAGGTTATGCGAACGAATGTTGAACCAAGGGGGTGTGAAAGCATAATTTACCCTAAAAATATATCTATGAGCCTACAAAATTATTCTTGCTTGATAACATGGTAGTTATATATATGAGCTTGAGAGGTAGAGGAGGGAGACGTGGAATTAGGTAGTTTGGCGAGACCCCATGACAAAGAAAGTGGAAAAAGGTTGGGTAGCTTCTTAGCAAAATGCAAACAAGCACACTTTTTCAATATAATTCGTTAATTTCTTGGCGATCGAGGTGAACTACTCTTTTGGTGAAAGTGGACAACATTGTCCAAAGAATTGAACTCAACCAATTCTAACAAATATTTAAATGCCATCCTTTGAATCTTTTTGACATGATTTGTTTCTAATACGCTGGCTAGTGTGGTGCGAATGCAGAAACTTGGCTCTGCCTAACTCCACTTTAAGCCCGTACAGTTTTATTGGCAGAGAGCAAGGGAGAAGATGAATAAACTACAACAAATATTCCAAGTAAAGTACTCTCCCTTATCCGATAAGGAGAGGAAAAAACGTAGCACTTTCCACGATTTTAGTATATTCCAATCCATGTTTATGTAAACTCGCCTGCTGCATGATCCCATGCAAATGAAGGATAATGGTTAATGTTAATGGACAAGCTAATCATTTCGAGAATATAAGCTGCAAGAACTAGATTAGATGTCGAATCGAATCCATCTTATATTGTTGTATGCTGAGGCAACTTGGGTTTGTTAATTTAAAGCATAGAAACATATAGATATAGTTTTTAAAAAAATCTTACCATTTCATTTCAGAAGAATATTCTCTGAATTTTGTCCCTTATTTTGCTGAGTCGAATATTCCCTTAGTTGTTGGCCATAAAATCTTCTGAGCTTGATACTAATCTATCAAGTAAATGGGCCGAAATCTTTTAATTAATTTTTGCCCCCCTCTCTCTCTCTCTTTCTTTACATGCACTCGAAAGAGATAATGCAACAAGATGCGTTAAAGATTTCCACGCACAACTGGACAATTAGGACATGTCACTAATTGATCATATATCCCTGGGAAGGATCCTAAAATAGGAAGGGGAATAAATATTACAATTGGCTTATTTTCACATGTTGTATCATTAATTAACCGTAATCTAAGCCATCTTCAATCTGGGAATATATGCTAGCGCATTAGTATTTCATTAAACCATTCTGTATTTTCAATCGCATTTTGCGCACAATTGGCCTAAATAAATCGCTTCAAATTATCTGTTTTAGATTTTGTCTCTGTCTCGTCTTTATTTAACTGTCACGTGTATTGTGCTGCTGGATTTATCCTCCAATAGAATCCTAAAATTTATTGATTGTTGGAGTTATTCGCAATAGAATCTTAAGAGTTATTAATCAACATACGTGCTAGTTAAAACAGATAGACGGGACAGAGACAAAATCTGAGAAAAGACGATTTCAAGAGTAAATAATGAGATAATACTTCATTGGCTTCTCGACTAATCCAATGAACATTACACCCCTGGAGACTTTGAAGCATCATTTTCGCATCATTAATCAAGTCATTTGATCACATAAACCAAGCAATGCAACCTGGATCAATATCCTTCCAAAAAAAACAAAAAAATAATGATAATAATAGTATCAAGTACTTTGGCTGCAATCTCACAAGTAGTTATCAAATTAAGTTAAATCATAGTTAATCCCCGTTCCCGCATACCATGCTTCTAAAAATGAACTGAAAATACAATTAAAGACCATTTGGCTCCTTGAAAGAAATTATTTTGTCCTCCCATCATGAGCATTCGAAACGCAATGCCATTGAGGAAACAGAGGGAAGACTCAGCGTTAGGTTCTTGAAGATGGTAAGATTACTCCGGAGAACATAATACTAATATGGTTAAGCAAATACAGTCAATTTAACTATTCAAGTACTTAAAATTAAAGGTGGGAAAAGACAAGCCACCTTTATACAAAAAAAATGCAGAAGAAGCTTGTTGGATTAAAATGCTACGCATGAATGAATGCAGACGATAACAGTAACATTGGGTCCCTCCTATCCCAAAGTGAAGTGCAATTTGAGTCATCAAATGAGAGTAAAATAGAAAAAATTTCTTTTTATTTAATAACATTCACCTTTTGTATTGACCTAGTTTTCGTCATCAGTCAGAGCATGTGATTGGCTGTGAGACCTTCATATGATGCTGGTTTCGGCAAAACCTTCCTTCAGATGATTTTTTTTCTGATATTTGACTTTTGAGATAATAATTCATTAGCTTTTCCATCTTTTTGAAAAAACAAAAATGCTTCATTTAGATAACTGAAACATCCCTAATCACAAACTCAATTTCTTCCCCATGTAAGCATTACATTGGATGTTCCATGATTATCCTTAGAACCATCACTGCATTAGGATCCCATCACTGCATGATGACATGGTAAACAGCAGGCCATTTACATGTCAGATCAAGACACATGAAATTCATTGGCCGGCTTGGGTTCTCTCTAGATAACAGTATACCTAAGAAAAAGAAAAAACATACATGGAGAGTTTATGAGCTGCTCAAATGGATGTTGAATTCTGCTTCGTAAGCTAGGTACTGTATCATCTCTGTTGCTACATCTGGCCCACTTCTCAAGCCTTCTCCTCCTATAAAAGCCGTCTAATCCTCATGCCATGCTCCAGTCCACTATCCTCTCATCGCTATCTGCAAAACAAAACTTCAGGCGTCACCTTCAATATAGTCAGCCATGATTCCATCTGAGGCAACAGGAATCCACTACTTCACACCTGAGGATCCCTCACCTTTCACCCCTAACTTCAGCTTGATGCACAGCAGCTTTCCAGCATTCCAAATCAGCAGACTCTTGACCAACTTGCCAAATTACCAGAGCCCTCCTCCCATACATGAGTTCACTCCGCAGTCCTCATGTTTAAGCAACAACTCTACCTCTGATGAAGCAGATGATCAGCAACTCAACATCATAGATGAAAGAAAACAAAGGAGAATGATATCCAACAGAGAATCAGCTCGAAGATCAAGGATGCGGAAACAGAGGCACCTTGATGAGCTCTGGTCTCAGGTGCTTCGCTTGAGGACTGAGAACCACAATCTCATAGACAAGTTGAACCACGTGTCAGAGTCCCATGACAGGGTTGTTCAAGAGAATGCACGCCTTAAAGAAGAAGCATCTGACCTCCGGCAAATGCTCACCGACTTCCAACTTGGAAGTCCTTATAACACCTTGAGTGATCTGGAAGAGTTGCCATGCAACACAGCTCATCTCAGGGCTGAGTTATCAAACCAGTCAATTGCTGCTACTACAAATCTGCTTCACTGACTAAGAGATTTACCATGCTCCAAAAAAGAAAGAAACGGAGGTGTTTGTCTGCCTTTTTCTTGTTTTTTCTGTCTAATATGAATGTAATGAGTCAATCATTTCCCAGCAGATGGATAACATGTAATCGGAAATGATCAAGATTTTCCTTAATATTCTATTGCCAACTCAAAAGATGGTTTCTTCACATCTGGATCAACTCGAGAAACTCACACTATATTATTGTGGAGCAAATTAACTGAAAGTGAAATCTCTAGCACTCCATCATGGATTCGTCAAAAACTCCATCAAAGGGCAATAACTCAACAACACCACCAGAGTTAATTTAAACGCACAGGACTTTTTAAGAAATTATCAGCCATTCCTTAAATAAGATGATTAGTTGAAAATACCAAAACATAGAAGAAACTTCACAGCATCATTGGCTGACAAGTGCATTCATCTTCTTCTCTGAACTGTGTGAAAACTACGTACATGTATAGAGAGAACAATCATATTTGGTAAGTGACCCTTGACAGATCAGGCTACAAGAGTTTACAGGAAGGCCCCATGACCAAAATTGTGTACCACACGGTTGCACAAGCAGTGGGACAAATGCTGGTGGATATGCTAGTCATAGTGGCTCATAATTCAGGGAACTACTATCAGAAGCAAAACACATGAAAAAGGCAACCCACTATGATCCAAGCAACTGTTTCTCTTCTTTGTCAGAGCATGAAAACGTTAACTATTCCGCCGGTCTAATTTTATTTTTCAATTTCGACTTTCTGCAGCTGAAAACATGCTTCAAGCTTGCCAACCAATGCATTTCTCTTCTCTCTCTCTCTTTCTTTCCAATACAGAAACCTTTGTATGAATAAAATAATGTCTTTGGTATAAGAAGAAACCAGGTAAAAACAAAAGAACTAGAGAAGCCAAGAACTTGAACTAAAAATGCACCCAAAAAAAGAAAAGGAGGAAAAAGAATGAAACAAGAGAACTTTGCTTGCTTGCCGAGGGAATAGAGCAAGTTAAAGAAGGAAAAACAAGGAAAATGGAGAAATTCAATTTTTTTAATTTTAATTAATCTTGGAACATAAGAGATGGAGAAGCTGTAATATCCAAAATTTTCTCTTCTTATTCTGTAAATCAGATGTAAGAAAGGACACCCAAAAAGGAGGGGGAAAAAATGGAAAAGACAACGAGAAATGCCAAAGCTTAAAGGAAGAGACAAAATTTTGTCAACATTTCTCCTTTTATATTAAGAGGGAAAGTGGAAATAAACAAGGATTTTGCATTTTCCTTCCAAAGTATACAAACCTTGACATGCAACTTGCCTTCTTGCCTGAATTCAAGTCAACAAACAAAGCCATAATCAATGGCCAAGCTAGCAGATGATGTCTCTATGCCAGTTTATGCTTTTGCCTTAAAATCCCAAAATAACAGTCGGCCTTTTGATAATCTGAGAGAAACTATCTAGGGCCCTTCAAAATTGAACAGTCATTGCCAAGAGAAAATCTATTCATTTACAGTATACAAGATAACTCTCAATAGGGAATTGTGATGTACAGTTTCCAGCAGCAAATACTGCCATTGATATTGCTTCTGCTTTTTGACAACTATATGAATCATCGTAAAGAACAGGGCTACAACCTACTCTATTAGAATAACCAAATACTTCAAAACAGAAAGGTATCTCAACTGTATTTCTTTCTGCAATTATACCTTCACCAAATAATAGAAAAAAATTTTCATCTAATAACCATAGTAAACTCTTCATTGCAGCATTCAATTACACAAAACACACACACCATCAAAGAAGCCGAATGACTAAACATATACCTTGCTAGGACGTGCTTACCCATCATAGTTCAAAATGCACGCTTAAAGATACATATACTTTCAAGTTTCTGATTCTTTTCAACTTTCAAAAACGATGGGGGAAACAGAGCGGTGATGGAGAGGTTTAGGATTGAACCCTCATTGGAATACAAGGAAAACAGGGGGGAAAAAGACTTTATTTTACAAACACCTTTCATTTTCAGAAATGTCTGATATGCCATAGCAACGATGTTCAGATTCCTACTTCCTAAATTTGTACTATGCCTCAAAAGTTACCGCCCTTTGCACCCTGCCTATTCAGATAAGTTAAATTGAATTTAAAAAAAAAAAACGATGGTAACCTAGTTGATCAGCTCAAAATATAAAGGAAAAATCAAAGCTTCATATTCACCAGAAAAAAAATGTAAATCCAATTTCTGAAAAAGTCTGGCACACAATACTTTGATTAAAAGCAAAAAAGAACAGTCTTTACCTACTTCGTCAGCTTAATCAATGAGAAATATAGCAAAACTTCAAAATTACAAAAAAAAAAAAAAAAAACTCTCATGGACTCACAATCTCACACATATACATGGATAGACACATAAATTTCTACAATTGAACAAGAGGAATTTGAAATGAACGCCATGAATATAACATGCATAAGCTTAGCAGTTTTAGAAATTATTAAAGAACAATTCCTAAAACCTAATTTCTAAAACAGTTAAACTCAAGCATTAGATAACTAAATCACTAGTGAAGATTTTATGATGATAAGGTAGAAAGAAAATCAATTAATGAAGACAAATTGGCAGGAATTTTTGAATAAATAGGTTCACCTGTTCTTCTCATACCTGGAAGGAAAGAAACTGATTTCCCGCCGAAATGAGAATAATAAGCTCCCCGGTCCGTGTTTTATGAGCTCTATGTTTTGGGCTTATTAACTTGAAGGCCCAAGTTCCGATGGGAATGGGTTCATTTTGCTCTTAGTCTAGACACCAACCTCTTAATTGCGCCTTCAACTTTTAAGTTATAATTAATTTCAACTTTCGAGCATGGTAAAGACAACTGGCTCCTGGGATTGGGTTCTTGGGTGGTAGTATCCCACTTAGTAGCAGGGTTCCCCCCTTTAGGCTAGTTATCCCACATCGGTTCTGGGGTGGGGTTTGGTTGGGTAGTTAAGTCCCTAGGTTGGCTCCAAGAGTTGCCGGTTTTTGGAGTTCAATCTGGGATTAGGTTTAATTAATTCAATGAAAAGTCATTTACTGGAGTTGAAAAAAGACAACTGGCTCCTGGGATTGGGTTCTTGGGTGGTAGTATCCCACTTAGTAGCAGGGTTCCCCCCTTTAGGCTAGTTATCCCACATTGGTTCTGGGGTGGGGTTTGGTTGGGTAGTTAAGTCCCTGGGTTGGCTCCAAGAGTTGCTGGCTTTTGGAATTCAATCTGGGATTAGGTTTAATTAATTCAACGAAAAATCATTTACTGGAGTTGAAAAAAAAAAGAGCATGGTAAAATTGAGTTGAGCTTGAATTAACAGGGTCAAAATTCGACTCGACTGTACGCAATAGCAATTCTACTAATTAATTATTTTTAGAACCCAACTCAACAAGTAAAAATGTTTAGCAACTACATGACTTTAGTCTAGCAACCGCCAAGAGGGACTCAAGGCCCCCTTCTTGGATGCAACATTAGGAGTTCTTACGGGGAAAAGAGTGTAAGTAGGGGGTTCTTATAATTAAAAAAAATGCACTAGTTTGGATTGGAGGTGGATTCCCTCCTTATTCTCTTGTGACCTACTTTGGTCCTTCTCAGTATAGGAATAGATTAGTCTGTTAACATTGAGATTAAAACAAAAGAGTAAAAAAATTTAGTAGTAAACAAGATTCAACTTTCTTTCTTTTTTTTTTTTTGGGCGTTAGGAAGAGAAAGTTTTTAGATTTTCACGTAATTTTCGACAAAATAACCCTATAGTTAGGTATTTTAATAAGGGAAAAGTAGAAAAGTATACAATATACATAGTTGGAAGCAAAGGCTTGTTAAGCTTATGAATCAAACCCAGTCAAGGAGTGAAGTTGTAATTTGACTCAAAAATGTTAAGCGATCGGGCTTAACGGGCTCACGGACAAAGGACTATGGAGTAGAATTTTAACTGACGAAAGGCCCAAGAAGGACAAGCACATAGGACAAGCGCCAAAAGTAGATATTTTTCCATTCATTCTCTCTTATCCATCAACTCTTTACGAAGTTCCCTTGGTAAGGTTCTCTTAAACTCTTGAACTGATATTCGTTACTCTAACAAATTTTCAGCATATCAAATCCAAAAAGAATCATGGGATGTTCTCTTTATCCATTGCCATCTACATATTTCCATAAACCATCCATGCCCACCATTTGTAGAAGACGTTTAAGGTCCATGCTAAACACAAGAGCAATGGCTAAAGAACTCTATTTCAACCATGATGGTTCAGCAATGAAGAAGCTTCAGGTTAAAACCGTGTCCTAATTATTTGTTCTATGATTTTCTTAAGTGGTGACTGGTGGGTAACGAGAGATTGATTGTTACTCATTGTGCAGGCAGGTGTTGACTTGGTGGCAGAGTTGGTTGGAGTAACTTTGGGACCAAAAGGAAGAAACGTAGTGTTGCAGAATAAATATGGACCTCCCAAGATTGTTAATGACGGTGAAACTGTTCTTAAAGAGGTAATAAATCTGTATATAATACATGCCAATTGTTATTAATCAGCTTTCTCATGTTACAAACTGAAAAACAAACTTCTTCTCTTATTTCAACTATACCAGTGTGCCTTCTTGTCTTTGAAATCTGTATAAACGACTATGAATAATGCTGAAATTGCTGGCAAGTTTTTGGATTGTTCACTACCAGATAATGGAAAAATGTATCTGGTTTGTGACTTTGTGGTTATACCATTTCAGATTCCGCATCAAGATGTCTTGAAATTGTGCTTCTTATATGCTGGCTGGCTATGTTATTGATCATCATATTTCTGATAGAGGAAAATGGTCTATGCTTAGCGTCTTCCGAAAGTTTTAGACTTGTACTCTGAGATTATGATACTGCATTTGGAATGCATCAAATGATGATAAACAAAAGAAAGAAAAATGCTCAAATGCTCCAGCCATCAATGTTGATTTTGGTAATGCATACTTTTAAAGAAGATTTGAACTTGAAATCTAAAAATTTGTATCTTTATTTTCTGTGATTTTGAATAAGAGTTTATTTTTTGTAGCATATTCTGCAATAGGGTACAATTTTTCTGCAATTTTAGTTCATTTTGAGACTTGAATACACGACAATTTGCAATCTATCGTACCCAAAGGATATGGAACTGATTATGGGAACAGTTTCTCATTCCTGAAATATTTATACCTTGAACTCGATGTACTCAATTAAGTAGAACAGATAGAATTGGAGGACCCTTTGGAGAATGTGGGAGTAAAATTAGTAAGACAAGCTGGTGCAAAGACAAATGAGCTTGCCGGTGACGGTTGCACTACATCTATAGTACTTGCACAAGGTCTTATTGCTGAGGGCATGAAGGTACGATCCTATCTTTTGACTTGAGTGCTCAATTTATTTTCAGGAGAGCTCCAGTTAGAACTTATTTTATGTGTTAAGCAAGGTGAATTACCATTATCTACATTGATAACTACAATCGAAGGTTTAGGTAACATTCCTGCTACTATCAGTTGCCTTGAAAGTGGTCATTACTACATCAATCTCTGGACAAAGTCATATACTAAGTTTAACTTTCATTAGGTTATTGCGGCCGGGATGAACCCTATTCAGCTCTCACGTGGGATTGAGAAAACTACCAAAGCCCTTGTTTCAGAACTGAAATTGATGTCCAGAGAAGTAATTATGCTAATATGCCAATATCATCTTCTTTACAAACTGAGGATTGAAATAGCCTTGCAACTCAAGAACGCTATCACCCTTTTTCTACTATGGACACTGGCAAGAAGAGAAATCATTTTGTGTTTGAAATTTCTTACCATTGCAGGTTGAGGATCACGAGCTCGTGGATGTCGCTGCTGTTAGTGCAGGGAATGATTATGCAGTGGGAAACATGATTTCTAATGCCCTTCAGAAAGTAGGAAGAAAGGGAGTAGTCAGAATTGAGAAAGGGAACCATGGTGAAAATAGCCTGCGCATTGTAGAGGGGATGGAATTTGATCGAGGATATTTGTCTCCTTATTTTGTTACCAATCGAAGAGAGATGATAGCAGAACTTCACAATTGCAAGGTAAAGAACTCGTGGATTTGATATTGTACGTATTGATGTGTCATATTTAGGTGGAAAACTTCTTTGGTGGCAGTTGCTTTTGGTTGACAAAAAAATCACAAACGCAAAGGAGATGTTTAAAATATTGGATAATGCAGTTAAGGAGAAGTATCCGATTGTCATAGTTGCAGAGGGCATTGAGCAGGAATCTTTGGCTCCAGTAATTAGGAACAAGCTCAAAGGTACACTGAAGGCAGTTGCTATTAGAGCTCCTGCATTTGGTGAGCGCAAGAGCCATTACCTAGATGATATTGCCATCTTGACAGGAGGTAGTGAGACAAGAACACCTAATCTAAATTTTGCCACTTTCTTTCATTCCAATGACATTTTTCTTGCAAATTTAATGAGAAAGAGTTTCTGACGGGAGATTGCGAAGAAAAGATTGATTATGATCCTGAGATAATATGGTAAAACCAATTCTTCACGGCTGGAGCATTAATAGCGGTTATAATGATATTTTTCAGTTTCTGACGCTGGCATCATGTAGTCTATCAACTGGTATTCTAGGCTGAATTATAAATTTTTATGCAACAATAGTTAACGATAAAAGCAGTAATCACAAAAGATAAGTGCTTAAAAGTAAAAACTACAGTTCATTATTTGTCTGTTTCACTTCAGTTCTTCAATTTTTCACACAGTTTATCATGTTTTAAGGGACTGTGATCAGAGATGACATGGGTTTGACTCTTGAGAATGCTCACAAGGGATTGCTTGGAAGTGCATCTAAGGTGGTGATAACGAAAAACTCTACGTTAATAGTTACTGATGGAAGAAATCAAGAGGCCGTTCAGAAAAGGGTTTCCCAGCTACAAAGGCTTGTGGAGGTCTGTCAAATGCTTTGCGTGATGCTTTTATCTACCATTGTAAAGATTAAATTTTACATCTCCAGCTAAGTTGCCTGAGATCTCCAAATTTTTTATTTTATCCAGGGACATAAGAGCAAGAGGAAAAAAAAATTCATCAACTAATATTATGCAGGAGCTTTCTATCATAAATGTGGATGCATTCATGGTAGGACACTTGGTGAAAATTCCAGGGATATATTAACATACAGACTTTTGAAAGCTCTACCAAACAACTAATTTTTCATCTTATTGGTTTGAGTTTGGAATCCACATACTAAAGAATGCTACAATT